>NW_028288607.1:300000-445000 GCF_059628265.1 Tinamus guttatus
CTGGACATGAGTGATCTTCAGCAGCAAACGCTTGAGCTTTCACCCTTGTGCTCCTCCACACCACGCTGTTATCCCTAAAGGCAATTCCCACTTTCTAGATCACCAGACACTTCTGGACTCCTGAACAAGGCGCTGCACAGGGAGTTAGCAGGAGGGTTTTTGCAAGATGGAAAGGGTTAAGAGGAAGCAGAGGTTTCTCAGACACTGCCCCGAGGAGGCCAGCGCTGAGGAGGGCACTTTGGATGGGCTGGGTGGCTGGGTGGAAGGAGCAGCAGACACGCAGGGCAGGAACTGCCTCGAGGACGGTCTGAAGGATGAGTGGGTGGGCGAGTGCCTAAAAAACTCAGGCCCCTGAATGCTCTGGGTGAAAACAATCTCAGTGAGCAGCCACCGCGGCCGCTGCGGCACTGCTGGTGGCCACGCGCACGGGCACGCGGAGCTGCTGTGTTGGCCAAGACGCAGCCCCAGTAACCGCTGCCCACAGCAGAGCTCACTGAACCGCAGGCTGGCGGGCTGCTGGAGACCATCCCGCTCCCCGAGGAGAGCATCCTCCCCCAGGCGCCCGCAGACAGCACAGCACAACCCCGGGAGCACGAGCGCCTGCCCTCCCGTGTAACGGGGCAGCAGAGTCAACGGGAGGAGCGGAGCACCCAAACGGGGCGCCGAGCTCCCGCTGCCTGCAGCACGCGCAGGACTCACACCTGGCGCGACGCTGGCGTCGCTTTCCACATGTAATGCGTCAAGCAGAGAGAGGAAACACCAGAGGAAAATAACAACAAAAGACACATAAAAAAGAGGAGAAAGTTGCAAGGTTCCAAAAAATACCCTTATTGGCTATAAGCAAAACACCACACAAAAACGCAATATACCAAGAACAAGTATGGAAGTGAGGAGCATCCTTTCCAGATGAGCTCTTCATCAGCAACACGGACCTGCTTCATGGCCAGTGTAAGTGCCGGAATAAGGGGCTACGCTGTGACACGAACTAGTTCCTTCTACGGTTTCAAAGGGAGAGGAAAGCAAACACGGACTGGCAGGAGAGAGGGCAGAGCCGCCGACCGTATCGTCCTGTGTTTCTGCAGCGCGAGGGACGGCGGCGCGCCTCATGCTGATCCTTTGAAGCTCGTGGAGATGAAGGCGAAGCGGCGTTTGAAGCTGCTTGCTTGTGGGCGGCAGCGAGGAACCCGCGCGGTGCCCTCGACGCGCGGCACTAACCTCCCGCAGCAGCGGGGCTGCAGGACCGAGGGGGCCGCGGGGCTGGCAGCGCCAGCCCGATTCTGCTCCGAGTTTCTCTGCTGGCACCACTGTCCAGCTGACTGCTCCTGAACGCTTCCTCATGGAAGAAATGCTTATACTTATAGTCTTGTTTTCAGCCATTGATTAAAATTCTGCCAACTGAGCAAATACTAGGTTTGAAATTAATGTGTACTGGAGAAAGCAGGAAAAAATCTATCAATCAGAAACGAAAAAAATTGCTCACAGAATAAGCAAATAAGGGTGATGGGATCTGAGGTTGAATAAACGACTTGTACAGTGTATGCACAAAATAAAGATACTCAGCACAGCCTCGGCTCTTAGGGAGCAGCATTTGATGGTCAGGGGGAAACGGGCTGCTGCACATTGCAGTGCCAGTGCCTAAGACTCTTCTTATTTGAATTCTCAGCTTCTGTGGCCCAAAAATAAAAAGCAAACACTGTGTGTTTATCACACATCAGTGATTTCCAACACGAAGCAACCCCATTGCAGAGTGACCGTCCGCACCGCGGCTCCGCTGCGGAGCAGCCCACCGTCCCACCCACCTCTGCCCTGCGCTGCAGGCACCGGCTCCTGCCCCGCCAGGGCAGCCCGCAAAGCCTGCGGGCAGCTCCGGTGCCTTCGGGCATTGCCCAGCGAGAGCAGCGGCCCCGGCGCGAGGGGACGGCCCCGCCACGAGAACCGAGGCAGCGCCGCGGCTTCGCCCCATCGCCTCCTCCGCGGGCGCCGGGGCCGAGGCTGGTGACAGCGCGGGCCCTGCACAGCCCTGCGCAGCGACGCGGGCGGGCGCTCGCACGAACCAAGCTTCACACTCAAGTGTTAAGTTTCCAACTTAGAAATCTGGCTTGGCCTCATCACCTTCAGGGCTGATGCACAAATCAATCAGTCATGCAAATGAAGTGAAACGAGGGAAGAAGCGCGGGGCCAGTTGACGCCCGAGGTTAGCGGGACCTGGGTGCTGGGCATTTTCATTTCCCAGCGCTGGAGAGAGGGCAGAGCTCTCCTGCGCCGGGTCCTGCCCGCGCGGACAGCGGGGCCGGGGCGGCAGGAGCGCGGCGCTCCGGTCGATGCGCTCGCGGTGGGCTCGGCGCTCCGGACCTTGGAGGCACCCTGCCAGGGGTGACCTTTAAGGGGGATTTGCAGGAAGACAATTCCATGGCTCCATGGGTTTCACTGGAGCTACTCCTGCGCACGAGGGAAGCGCAGAAAAAGCATAAAACGAGGATGCAAATATCCCCAAACGCGCCATGCAGATCTGCATTGCTCGTGGGCCGCAGGCCGGGAATCAGGGACATGGCACCAAACGCTACGACGGGCCGTGAAGGGCAGGACAAGAAGCGCCATGTCCCTGTCGAATGATCATTGGCGCGACTGCTCCTGCAGCGGGGCTGCTGCGGGCCCTGCGCCCAACCCTCCCGTGGGGACAGAGCGGGCACGCGGTACCCGGAGCGGGAGTGCGGTGCTCGGAGATGGAACACAGTGCCCGGAACCTGGAGCAGGAGTCTGGTGCCCAGAGTGGGAGTGCAGTGCATGGAGCGGGAACGCAGTGCCCGGAGCGGGAGCGCGGTGCATGGAGCAGGAGCGTGGTGCCCGCAGGAGGAGGCCGGTGCCCAGAGCAGGAGTCTGGTGCTCGGAGCGGGCGCGCGGTGCCCACAGCGGCACCAGGGCTGGGCTCCCTGTGGGCCCAGCACCAGCTCCCGGCTTCGCTTTCCTGTGCCACTGCACCAGCCAAAGCCCCCGGTGCTCCCTCTGCCTGCGCCGCCGCCTGCAATTCCAACGGAGACTGACAGAGACGCAGAATACATACAGCAGGGCAAATATTTGTTGTATAAGATAAACACACAATTATCTAAAATGTAATCTTAATACGACTTATTAAAATAGATTACATTTTAATGTGCACGGCAATTTGCACATTATACAGAGCACTCTGTATATACAGCTTCCCCCGTGCCACTACCCTGACAGCCTGCGCAACTGAAGATATATAGAGAGGGAAAAAAACACTCCTATCTTTCTCTAAATGGATGTATTTGGTGTTGATAGTCAGATACAGTTTTCACCTTTATCCCAGCTTGTTTCTGACCCACTGAGTTAGTGTTAATCACCCCTGTAGGCACCAATAATTTCCCCATATGTGGAATTTGATAAGTTAGAGCACCCACTTCATTTCAAGAAGATTCCAGCTGGCTATCCAGTTATCGCTATGGACAGCTTCAAGCACTTCCATGCCGGGCCTTGTATTCTTAGCTTTATCAAGTGCTTTGCACTTTTTGTCTTTTATCTCTTAATTGAGACCTGACTGCAAGAAATGCCTATCTCTTAAAGTGTGTTGCATTAAGTATTAACTTTAACTGCTTTGGCTACTTGAGGTACAGAAAGCTTAAGAAGCTGGGAAAAAGGTGAAAAATCTCCCCAAATCTCTATTTAGAAAAAAAATGTGTAAATGCTACAGTGTAATGAAAAAAAATCTTTTTCTTTCTCCTCTGCCTCTCCCCCACCAAGTTGAAAAAAAAGAAAGAAAACGAAGCAGTATGTATTTTCAACGAAGGCAAACTTTGTGTACACATTTTCTTATGCAGCAGTGCATTAAAATGCAAAGGCTCTGGAAAAGGAAAGGGGCAGGGTATTAAGAAATTAATGACGTATGACGAAGAAATTATTTAGCAATTAAAGGTGATAGCGAATTCCTTTTATCCCACTGCAGTGATACGTCGGACTGTTCTCTCGCGGCCGGCAGGTGCCGAATCCCCCTCTCGGAGGCTTCGAGGCCGCGTGCGGCCGCCAGCGCAGGCGCCTCCTCGAGGCCCGGGTCTCCTTTTCGGAGCGCCCGGGGTTTGCAGACGCCGGTGCCGTCACCCCGGGCGCAGGGCCCGCCGGGGCCGCGGGCAGCGGGTCCCTCAGCCCTGGTCAGGGGCAGCCGCCCCGGCGCGCTCCCGCGGGCTCCGGAGGCTCCTGCCTTCCTGTCAGTTCCCAGAGTTAAATATTCCAGGAGGAATTTGTTCCTGCGCAGCGATACATAATGCCCGGCCCCCCCGCACCGATATTGCGCTCAAATTGGCAGCGAGTGAACAAGGGACATGAAGGATGCTTCAGCACAGTAACCTATCCTTCCTTCCCTCCTGGGAGCCACTTGGCCAGCTTTCATCCTCATAATTATAATAAATTTGACATTTCATAGATAATATTGATTTCTGTATTTTAGCATTTCACCATAGGTGACAGTCTAGCGTCAAGAATGAAATTTCTATTGATCTCCAGCGCATTAATCTCTCATGTGTATGTGATCATTTTTATAAGACCTTTTACTGCACATAAATCAATATTTCATATTTCCAGCTATGCCAGAGGAGATGTCATATTTGTAAACTGTGAGTTGACACCTGCAATTCCTTCCTGTTCGGCTTCAACTGCTCAGTAACAGTCGATGCAGGGTTGGGAGAGGATCAAGCTCCAGAAGGGAGCGAGATGAAAAGAGGAAGGCAGGATACAGTAATTAGCTTAATGAACAAAGCCGCCGAGGAAGTGAAATAAAGGCACGTTCCTTCTCCCTACCCTTGCCTCATGAATACAAACATCTCGAGGAAGGTTTGCTAACCAGCTGATAATGCATTTTAATATGTTTGGAGCGCACTACGGCATAGCTCTATTAGGAAAATGGGAGCAGTTAGATTATTAAGCAAACTCTTGAATTAACTGCCTTGCTTGATACAGCTTTCCCATCATCTTAAAGGATGTATTCTACCTATAGGATTATAAACCATTTTAGCTTTGACATGGTACAAGACATGGTACAAGAACTATTCAGTTTCCATTCAAACAACTGTTACCATCTCTATAATTTTGCAAGCAATTGAATTAGAGTAATACGATTTTCTTCTTTTGAATCAAAATATTAACTACCCACAAATAACCAGTGGCAGAAACAAAAAAAGGTGGTAAATTGCAACCAGAACTGTAGCTTCTCTTTGCAAAGATTTAAAGGTAGGAATTTAAAATTGCATGAATAAAACATCTCTAAATAATATAGAATCTGCATCTAAACAAGTCAGCTCTGAAGCTGCTTTGGGATTTGTCAAAGCAGTTGTATGGACAACTCCAGCATCGCGTCCAGGCATCCCACACAGGCAGCAGACCCTTTCAAAGCTCCCTGCACTTCTAATTGGCAGCCAAATTCATTGTAATCTACTATGAATAGTTTGGATAGTTTAATAGTTTGGGATAGAAATGGATAATCTGTGATTTAATGGATAGAGTCACTTAAAAACTGTATCTCTAATCCACATTCAGACATGCGTCATGATAAAAGCACTACGTAAGTGCTGGATGTGTATATATAATCATAACTGTAAGCTTTTACATCTAATCTGAAATAACCATTCACTCAATCATTCTGAAATTATGTAATGCTACCAGTCAAAAGGTATGCAATTAGAATGCAGCCCAATGCTGTGCAACGTTAACATCTAATCTTGACAACATCACGGCTTTGTTAATGGAAGGTACATAAGAACAACTGTTCTACCTCTGTGCAACAAATATTTTCAGACCTGTGCACAGATAAGGTGCCTGTTTTAGAAAGTGCTACAGTCCTTCTGCCCAGTTAAAGGCTGATTTTGAAATTCCCATTTTACAACAATTTCCCATAAGCACTATTGACATACTATTATTTCAAATTATATGTCTTTTCCCTGCAAGAAAATGCTATCCTTGTTTCTTTTTAAAGGCCAATCCTTTTTGTTCATCTCTAAAACATGTTCGTGCCCATAAAGTATGTCACCACATGACTGCTTTAACATGATGACAGACACATTATCAGAGTAGGACTGACCACTGTGTGAGTGACTGGGTTTTGAAAGTTATGTCAGGTGTTGACTGAAGGGACAGGATTAAAAAAGCATCTAGACAGAGCAGAAGAGCGTTACAGGAGAAAGTCAGCGGGCGATAGGTATCTTTGCAAACAGTCCAGTCTTCCAGGTGTCAGAAGGATGAGTCGCGAGAGCCTTCCCGCCGGCACGTTGGTTTGGTCTGGCAGCGCGTTAGTTGCGCGCGCGGGCCGGGCAGGGCCTCGCCATCCCTGTGGGAGCGCGAGCGCCGCACGTCCAGCTCCACACGGCTCCGCGAGCAGGCCGCGCGGGCCGGGGCGGCTGCCTCCGGGCTGGCTGCCTCCGGGGCGGCCTCAGCTCCCGCTCCGCCTCTCCACACACCTCCCGGTGCCGCTCACCCGGCTGGCCGGGCCCTGCGGAACAACCAACGGCCCCAGTGCTCCTTGCAGGCAGAGGGGGCCGGAGATGATGGGTGCCGGGGTGCAGAAGACATCGCCTCTTTCAAGGGAGCCCAAAAAACTTCCGCCAGAGTTACAGGAGGAGAGGGGAGGCAAACACTTCTAAGCCTACTTCATCATTTTCATAGAATCACTGAATCATTATGGTTGGAAAAGACCTTCAAGATCATGGAGCCCAAATGATCAAAACAACCTTATAAGCAATTCACACATACGGCCCATTGCAAGGCCACACTCCAGTGACCTGCAGCCCTCCTTACCAGACAGAAAGTTTGCCCAGGAGCCAGCTGTACACCCATCTCTACAGCCCAAATTACCCAGCAAACCCCATCTCCATCTCCCGGCGCAGGAGGCGCCTGGCCTCCCACCCATTTGTCCGCAGGGCACAAGCAGGAGTTGGGCAGGCTGCGTCGCACCGGAGATGACGGCAAGAGACGGGCTGGACGTGCTCGGAGCTCCGCTGCTTCGGCAAGGCGGCTGCCGCGCCGCCCTGCAGACAGGGAGGCCCCGCTCCTCCTGCTCGCGCCGGCGCGCAGCGCCTGGAGGCGCGCAGTGCCCCGGCCTCGGAGCCGCGGCGCACGCGGGGCAACGCCAGCGCCTCGCGGGGCGGCAGGGCCACGAGTCCTGCGTGTGCCCGGGGAGCTGCCACTGTGAACACCTCTCCCCGCTCAACCCCGAGAGCATTTGTGCAACATAACAAAGCACCAGGTTGTAACGGACGGAGTCTCCGGCAGGAACCTCCAGGCCCCGAACAGCTGAGCTATAGGGAAGGGGGTTACGCTGCCGACACGGCCGAGCACGGGAGGACAGGAACCCTCGGGCAGCAAGGATGTGTGCGAGCAGCCCCCGGCCACGCCGTCCTTCCCCTGCCCCGCACCGCTCCAAAAACGGCCCCGCGCACATGCCAACTTCCACGGCTGCCACCTTATTTATTCTGGTATTGCTACTCCTGCAAACATACACCAAGTGAAGTATTTTAAGAAAAACAATTATTTTTACCAGCAAAATACATATTTCTGAACAGAACTCATGCCATCTTGGTTGCAATAAGATTCCAGTATTTACTATGAGAAAATACCAAGAGCTCATACAAAAACTTGTGTGAAATTCTCATAGAATAGGCTTTCTAAATGACGTTATCCATGTGGTGTCAACATAGGCTATTACTAACATATTAGGTGAGAAAAAAACGTTTTCCATGATTAAATTAGTAAGAATATAATTCACATTGCAGTTGGACTTTGCCTCATAATTTATGAATAGTAAATATTCCCATGGTTGAATTAACTATATTCATTGGCAAGAGGGAGCACGAGATAAAAGTAGTGCTGTTAACCCCTTGCGATCAATACGGCCCCAGCGCGCGGGCTGCAGAAGGGGCCCGGCGGCAGAGCAGACGTCCAGCCGCGCCGCGAGCGCAGGAGCCGAGGCCCCGCGGCCGCCCCGCTCCTCCGCAACGCCGTCAGACGGATCGGGTGGCTTTGGAAGAGAAGGGAACGAAACCTACCATTTCTTGCTCCCTTTCAATATACTGCAATTAAATGTTTGAGATACCGGGATCTCAAAGGGTTGTTTTTAAAGCAGAAGAAGCTAATGGAGAATTTATTTCAGAAAAGCACAAGTACAACACACTTTATCTGCCGCTGTCGCAAGTCCTCCAGTGAGCACACAGAGAAGTCGAACTTCCAAGCAATGTTTCGACTAGGAGAGCTCCTCCAGGCACAAGGCGTTAAAGGGGAGCTCGAACTCGCGAGGCCTGCGGGCCTCGCACAGTGAAGGAGCGCGGCACGTCGGCACCGCGGCACGTCGGCACCGCGGCACGTCGGCACCGCGGCACGTCGGCGTCGCGGCACGTCGGCACCGCGGCACGTCGGCATCGTGGCACGTCGGCGTCGCGGCACGTCAGCGTCACGGCACGTCAGCGTCGCGGCACGTCGGCGTCGCGGCACGTCGGCATCGCGGCACGTCGGCATCGCCCTTGTGCTGCTGCTGGGGACACGCGAGGCGGAGCACAAAGCAGATTTGGAAAGGAAGCGTGCAAACGGCAGCCTGAGGGAAGGGTGCGGGAAGGTGCCAGCCTGGAGGAGAGGACGGCATGGGATGTAGAAGGGGAATCAGGGAAGTCTGCAAAACTCCGAACTCCGCAAACAGCTCCCAAGCCTTATTTCAGAGCTATCTTTGCAGGGACAAAAGGTAACAATCTAGGAACATCTGCAAAGTATGGGCAAGTGCATCTCCTTTGGACTCTACTGAGCATCTCAGACAGGACTGGAGACCGCAAAAATTTAAGGGGAAAAAAAAAACCCACCACACTATGGCCACAGCTGCTCCGTATGGAAAAGCAGTCCAGAGCCACTCAGCTGAAGCAGAGGATAACTTTTCATGCAGTGTTTTCCACAAACCCTTTGATTTCACTTCCTGGGGGAATTGAAGACTTGGCACTTCACCGGCTACACTAGTGTTAAAAGTTCATCTTTGGGATGCCAATTCACTGGACAGAAGAATGCAGCGATCCATCCCATGTAAAACTTGCAGTGTTATCGTGCAAACCATGAGCATTTGGGTCTTCTAAACACCAGAGAGAGCTTTCCAGGAGCCTCATCCCGCTGTCCCTGGGGCGCGGAGCCGGGGAAGGCCCTTCCAGGACAGGAGGTCAGGGCTCCGTCTCCGAGCGGAGCAGCTTCCCGACGGGCCGCCCGGCTCGCGCGGCCGCAGCAGGAGGGCCCGGGCTCCGGCTCGCTCCCCGCGCAGCTCGGCAGCGCTTCGGACCCAACGGTGCTTTTATCCTTCCCGTGACCGCAGTCCATGCACAACACTGCAGCTCACAAACAAGAAGCGCGATTCCAGAATCTATCCACGGGAGAAACTCCGAGTAACTCAGCAAACAAGCAGGAAGCACACGCTATTTGCAAACTCTCAAAAGGGGGGATTTGTTCAGCAAGCTCTGCACGTTATTTATTTGTTCGACTCTAACGCCAATAAGGCCTTGCTAGGACTTACACTGCAGATGAACATCTCAGAGAGAGAACAAGAACAAAATGCAGGAAGAGGAAAGTACATTCCCCTCCCACAGGAGGGAAAATCCCCGTGAGCCGGAGCCGTTTCACGCAGAGCTCCTGGAATCGTGACACCCCGCACGGCGGGAGCGGGACAATTTACAGAGGAGGAGGATGAAGAATTGAAATTGAAAACAAACAAACAAAAAAAACAGAAAATAAAAATACTCATCTCATTTTAGACCACGCTGAAATGCTTTCACTAACCCAAAGTGTGTCACATTATACTCATATCACTTAACTCCTTCACTAGTCTTTCCTCATTTTACTTTGGTCAGCGTTAAATGAGAGAAAGGTCATTTTGAAATGTAAAAAGGGAACTTCCCTTGGAAAATTTCTGAAAGAAAATGTCAGAAGTTAAAAATAATATATTTTTTGCCCCAAAATGCCTACTGTTTCAATCAAACCAGTTTTCTGGATTCTACTTAACCTCAGAAATTATTTCACATCTGTCACAACTGTATTTTCACCAATATATTCAGCTAGAAGGAACAATTCTCAGCTGTGCCTCAGATCTCAAGTTTACTCTCAAACTACCTTCAAAACTGTAATGTTTTGATACAGCAAAATAACCAATATTTTAATTGAAATAACTGTGATCAACTTGAGATCTCTAAAATAAAAGGATATGTATCTCTATACCAAGTATAGCTCTACTTAAGTATTTACCAAATATCCTCAAAAAAAATATTCTACACGCTAGCAGCAAAATTTCACAGAAATCCAGCAGTGACAAGAACAAACATCTTGCCTGATACAGAATCCAACATGTGAAAGAGCATAAAGATATGTGCACCTTGGTCATCATGTCATTTCCTAAACAAGTGTTTTCTGCTAGGGAGACAAAGTGCTCATTTCTGTGGTTCACAAGATAAAAGGGAAAACAGGATTAATTTTAAAAGTCTCATTTTTCTCTAACAATATTTTTGAACCATCCCAACATTCAATAAAGTAATTGATTTTCCGAAACCAGATTATGGATCTGTTTCGGGAGGATGGGAAGTCACAGGAATATCTGACAAGATAAGGAACTCTGAGGAGCTAATACCGCAGACGGGCCGAAGCACAGAAGGACATTCGGGCAGCACTGAGCAGCATCCCTGCTACGTTCCTGGTGTTCCTGGCCTAAGCTCGAGCGATTCATTTTCTTGTTTTCCCTGAACAAAGAAAAGGAAAGCGTTTAATAAACTGAATAAAGTACTGACTAGGGAATACAGAAAAAAAAAAGGGAATAAAGCCATCAATTTATAAGATAAACACAATGAAAAAATAAATAAATGAACCCTGCAGCAGCAGTAATCTTGGCCGTACGATGCGTATGTATCAGTGTGTCCAAACATGAGAATTTTGGTAGTAGCATCCTGGTTAAGAGTGGTCTTTGAAGGTGGCGGGCAGCAGCACGGACGGCAGGGGTGACAGTGGCACGGGCAGCAGGGGTGACGGTGGCACGGGCAGCAGGGGTGACGGTGGCACAGGTGGCAGGAGTGATGGTGGCATGGATCACAGGGGTGACGGCGCCATGGATCACAGGGGTGACGGTGGCACGGGCAGCGGGGTGATGGTGGCATGGATCACAGGGGTGACAGTGGCACGGGCAGCGGGGTGATGGTGGCATGGATCACAGGGGTGACGGTGGCACAGATGGCAGAGGTGACAGCGGCAGGGCGCGCGGGGCAGCTCTGCTCGCTGCCTGCTCTGCCCGGGTACCCGGCGTGCAGTGCGCAGGCGGCCAGCCCAAGGACGGCACCTGCATCAGTCTCATCCGGACAACACTTGAAAAAACTGGGGGAGGTGGAAAACGGAAGGAATATTTGCACAGGTTATGTGAACAACTGTCATAGCAATTACGGACAGACACAAGATCTGCAGTAACTACGAGCTGGGAGCCATATGCCACACGCGTCGCTCGCCCAAAGGAAGGGGCAGCGCGTGCGGGAGCCGCAGAGCCTCCTCCGCAGCAGCACCGCCGCGGGCACCGCTCCGAGGCCACCCGCGGCAGAGCCGCCCGATGCCGCCGCAGAAACGGCGCGCGGGGAGCCCTGCGCAGGGCACGCGGGAGCCTCCGCGCCAGCACCACCGCCCGCACGGCTCAGAGCACAGGCTGCGGCTTTAAAAACCACTTCTGATGAGACCTAATGGCTTTTGTTGTCTTGAAAAGACCATGAAAGAGTGACAGCAATATTGAATTTTTTAAATCATGCTCTGTCCACCTGCAGAGCTTTTCTCGCACACTTTAATAAGGACTTTTACCATGTCATTATACATTTTAATTACACTGTTAAATGTCACAATCATACATGCTAATGACATCATTACACCTATTTACACCAATTATGTCATTTGATGCAATTACAGTAATTCTGCCAATACACACAAATCAATAAAAAGGTTTTGTTTGCATTTTTAAATGAGCAATCACAAAAGAATAACTCTCCACTTTCTAAGAAAAGCCAGGCCAGTACTTAAATACTGAAACCAAAAGAAGTGACATTTGAGATCTGATCCTTTCTCATACCACTAAGAACAGGCAGGAACTTTTTGCAAGGCAGCCAAGTTAGTCTAGATTTGAACAAGCTATGCAGCAGGTTCTTCCCACTTGCCCAAAGCGGCATCCTGTGCTGGACACAAAACAAACGCTCCTGTACTAACTCTGCGAGGCGAGCAGGGCACCGCTGCCCGCGGTCACTGCGAACACGGGCACTTGGAGGCTCTTCAAAGAGGTAAGGTCCAGCAGTGACCACGGGAAATGGCTCGTGTCAAACACGAACCTGGAAGCCCGGGACGTTTCACCTTCACAGGGACCTCCGGCTCTTGATCAAACACCTCCTCAACCTTATCTCTGCTCTGCAGTCAGGTGAGCCTGCCTGGGCTCCCAGTGTACCGTATCCCTGGAGCTACAGGCTCAGGAGCCCTTTCTCACTCCTCCGCTCCTCGGCAGCAGCTCTCTGCACACGAAGGTCACCACGTGCCTGTCCCCCAGCCCGGGGGCACACACGGTGTCTGCGCCTGGACTCCGTCCGGGATCCTCCGGGAGCCGCAGAGCTCCTGGGAAACCAGCCCCGCTCACGGCCGCCCCGTCGCGCCTACGTCCACTCTGCCCACTGGTCCCCCAAACAGGCCGGGCGGCCCCAGCAGCTCCGCGTGGGCACGTGATGGAAACACCCAGGCATGGGGCAAGATCCACACACTCCTCAGATTTATTTTTAATGAATACCCTGTAGCTCAGTTGGTTTACAAATGAGCAACCAGAAGAGCTGGTCTTAGTAAGAAGTCTTATTGCACCTTCAAAAAAATCCTAAAAAGCTGATCTGCTGAGGAAAGTGTTCTCTGGAAATTTGTTTCAAACATTTTTTTTTTTTGCATAAGAAGTCTAAATTATCAAAACTTTCCTGTTGGCTGATGGGGAAGTTGATGTAGCAGACCACCACAGTGGTTATACCTGCCCTGAATAACGCCCCACCGCCTCGTGAATTCCAGCGCCCAAAGCCGTGTGTTCTCCTTCAGCAGCACTGCTCGGCACGGTCAAGACTAACCTCATCCGAGCACCTTCAGACTGCGACCCTCATCTTCTCCTGCTTCACCATGTCCAAACAGCCATCCCGGTTACACCTCCTGCTCTGCGCCTCTGTATTTTACCTGTCACCTGAATGACAGGACAGTCACTGAAGGTCAACAACCCCAGAGATCAGCAGCTTTATTTCCAAACCTTTAGAGATATTTCCCTCTAACTAGCAATTTTGCATTTACTCTAATAAAATATCGCATCCCTTGCCTGACACATGAGTGAAGTGCCACCCCAACACCGCTACCCTGGGCTTGCTGTCTTCACGGGGTCAGTTGTACTGCAGCCTATTCCCATTCGAGCAGGACCAGCTGAGATTGCCGCTGTCTGCATTTTTAATGCTGCTCCTTCCTTCTCTTTCGAATCCTCAAAGCCAGGCAAACCTGACACACAGGACGTGCCGCCCACCTCCTGCCCCGGGGACTTCACCCCGACAGGCTCTGGCGCTGGCCCGGGCAGCGCGGACGGATCCGCGCCTGCGGTTCGGCCCCGCGCCGGCTCCGAGAGCTGAGCTCCAGCAAGGGGAAAAGCACGTGCCAGGCGTCCGGGGCAGCACAGCGCAGGGAACTGCTCTGCTTGGAGCTGCGGGATCTAATCAGATTTCTCTGAAATGCTAAAAGGAATTCTACGATGGCTATTCCACAGTAAATGATCAACCCTGCGGCTCATTTATTTTGTGATAAAGTTCTTCCAAAAAGCTCATATGATAAAGGGGGGGAGGGAGAAGGGGGAGTAAGATAAATCTAAGTAAATCGCTTCTAACTGAAAATCGAGAATATAGAACTTGGGTTTAGCTCTAAAACAAACAGCCCACAAATGCTCTACCTGGACTACACTATAATGCATTTTTCAGCATTGGTTCAACTTTGGTGCCACTTGAAATACTATCTTTAAGATTCAAACAGAATAATTTTATTTTGTAAAGCAGCTTTGATTTTGCTTATACGAGAAAGTTCTCCTATTTTTAACCTATGTTCACCAGTCAGAACTATAATGTATCATGTAAAGAGAGCAGAGCTTTTGTAGAAGTGCTTTTCTGAAGAGCAGTTACACATCCCAGACAAGAATGGAGACTTTCAGGGTGGAGTTTTGCTACCTCCTATAACTACAGCAGTGCCCCTTGATTACTAACAAGCTACTCTATAAATAAGGGTTGCGAGCATGTTTGCTGGGCTTTAAAACACACTCAGTACAAAGACTCACATCAAAAATGCCTGCAAAGAAAGGGAATACCCTGGAACACATCTGCTGAAAACGACGGTGAAGGGATCCAGTTGAGAAGTTACTGCTGATCTGCCATTTCTGGCACCAGGGAAGCGACGGGCTTGGTCAGGCCTACAACACTGAGCGCCCAGATAGGCCGCGGAGCTGCGTCGCCCACCGGGCACTGAGGACACGTGGGCCTGACCGCGAGCAGCTGGCGGGGAAGCAGCCGGGCAACAGGCCCCTTCCACGTGTCAGTCCGGGAAGACACAAAACGTCCACGTGCTCAAAGCCAGGAGAGCTACTGCAAGATAAACAAAATAAAGAGCTACTCAACTCCCGAATATGATTTTTATAACCAGCTTAACCGCCGGGTTATGTGCCACTGTGCAGAAGACCCAGCTCTGAAGCTTATTATAACCTTGAACTGCCTAAATGAGGTGCTACAAAGACATTTTTCTCCAGAAAGTACAAAACGGAAATCATTAGGCGAGGACCAGACGTGAGTAAAAGCAGTCACCACAGATGGGGCTCCAACAAGAGCAAGAAGCAATAACGCTGCCCTCAGAAAGGTTGAAGATTTTATCTCCGAAGAGCGGGAACGTGTGGAGTTGAAATACGCCTTTTGGAAGGCAAATTAGCTTCCTAGTATTTGGATTTCATCACCTTTCTGTTGTATAAGGAGTTCCCTGAGGAGAAGATGAGAAACGAGGCAGGTTTCAGTGTTGCAGGGCAGACCCCGCGAGAGGCGGCGTCGAGCCGCGTTGGCCGGGCTGGGAGCGCAGCTCTGCGGGGTCGGGCAGCAGCCCCGCAGCGCCCGGCCCTGCTGTGGGACAGCAACAACGGCCCTGCAAGGACAGCTGCCCCGCTGCAGCGCAACGCCCTGCGCTCCGCTCGCCCGGGAGAGCCCCTGACCGAGGTGGCCAAGAGCCGCAGCCCGCGGGACTCCACAGTACGCGCACGTGGCTTATGCCTTTGCACGCAGGAATGACGAGGCAGAAAGGCTCGACAAACATAAAACCATGAAGCACCAAGTCTACAGGAGGGACGCTCCAAGTAACCGTCGGCCTTCCCTGGCCACACAGCGACCCTCAGGACATCCTTCGGCCACCGTCACTGCAAGCGCATCCCTTCCTCGCACCAACGCCCCTGGATGTCAACAGCAGGCTCAGCCTAAGCAACGATACGGAGCTCGGGCCAAAGCGGTGGCGATAAAGTAACGTCTGCCTCGCTTACGGACGAGGCGCCGCACGGCTGCGTGCTGGCAGCGCGCCCGCGAGGCCCCGCGCGCCCCAGCGAGCGCGGCCCGCGCAGCGCCGTCCTCCCGCCTGCGCCTTGCCCCTCTCTGCAGCGGAAAAAGCAATTTGGAAAGATTTCATCCTTTCTCAGGATGTAACATGATCGGTTTCTGTGTCTGCATGGCTTGAAATATGTTCCCCATTGGACAGACAAGTCTTTGGCAAATGACTGACCTTTTGAAACAATATTTATAATTTTAGAAATGTAAAACTTAACATTCTTTAGTAATCCAATATTAAAATGCATTTAAGTTGATCTATTAAATGCTATGATTCAAACTTTAAAAAAAATGTGCAATAGAAAAACATTAACAACATGTGTGGTTTGGAAAAATTCATTTATACAGCAGTTTGCAATGTCATGATGTATTTTAAATAAAAGAGCTACAGACAAAGGTATTGATTTTAGAGACTTAACTAAATAAACAGTATGTAAATTCTGTCTTTTTCTATAAAATTAGATCAGAACGCACATATTACACTGTCTTTTTCTGAGGGAATGACAGCTATTGAATTTGGCAGACGTTGGAATTTGGTTAAAGAGTTAAAGACCTTTGATCTTTGGTTCACAATTAAATGATGCCCCCGCGGAGGACAGGAGTGTGGAGCAGCCGGTGCCCGCGACGGCAGCTGCGCGCGGGAGGTGTCGCTCGGGGGCCGCAGCGTCGGGCTGCTCTGCCCACGTTCCGCGGTGTCCGCGCAGGGCGACGAGGCCGGGCGGGCGCGGGAGCCCTCCCGGCTCCCCGGGCGTCCCCATCCGGAACGGGGGAGGCCTGGCCTGGCTCCCTGGGGACACGGCGGAGCAAGGCAAGCCCTGGCCGAGCGTCCCCGCGGGTGACATGGGGCTGGCCAGTCCCTGTGCCCGCCCGGGCTCCCCGCGTGCAGACAGCAGCAAGGAGAGGGCAGATCTGCCCTAGCCTCACTAACGAAGCGGCGTTGCTCCCACATCCCGTACCAATTTGTGCTCCCGTCGAATTAGCACTTAGAGTAACCGCCGGAGCTCTAACGAATGTGTGCCGAAAGCAGGAGGGTAGCAAGCTGCAGCTGCAGAACAACCAACCGCGCGGCTGGAGCCCCGTTGGGGCGCTTCGCCCCTCAGCGCGCTCTCCTCGCCGCCTTTGTCGCGTCGCGCTGCAGCCGGGGCACAGGCTGCTCCCTGCCACCCGCCGCGGCGCGCGCCCCGCGCAGCACGCTCGGACAGCCCCGGTTAGCGCCGCTCGGGACGGGAGAGCCCGTGTCGGCAGCGAGGGACGTGCGCGGCGCCCGGCCGGGGGCGCCCAGCCCCTCCATGCGGGCACACGGGGCGCAGGGACGCGCTGCGCACCCGCGCGAGGGCTGCTCTGCCCGAGCACCACCACACACCTGAACACAACAACAAAGCACAGAGCCGCTGTCTGCGTCGTTAAAACGCGGAATGGCAATCCAAGTACTTCACCTATTTGGATAAGAATCCTCCCTTCTTACTCAAAACACAAACGGCTTTATGTTAAAGTGCTCTTCTCTTCACTGATAGAAGGAATGCATTGTAATATTCTATACTAAATATCCAATTATTGAAAAAGAAGCAGAACTGTATTGATTTGCAACTGGAAGCTGGCCGGCAGATGTTTTCAAGGAATTATGTGAAAGCATATTGAATTTTGCATTTTAATTTTATTATTTTAGCAATTTCACTTTCAGTTCAAATGAGGCAGAAATGTCAGCTTGTTGCCTGAATCAAGCTGTATCAAGCACTGTCATCCAAAATACTGTATCACTCACGTATTTCTACCAAAACAAATCGCGCTTTCATCTTACGATGATCAGCATTACACCCAAACTGGAGCTGATGGCATTTTCTGTTGCAAATTTATCACTGTTTATGAAAGATTCATAGACTGATTTGGACATCTGCTAATGTCTTCATAATCTGTAAGTAAACTTGAATAGTTCAGATAATTTTCAGCTCATAATTTCTTTCAAGCCCTGTACTTGGAAGCTTCGGTATTCACGGTGTCTTCAGATGACACCAATCACACGCACTACCAGTCAAGTCAGGGGAATCACATTTTTAAAGGAAAACAGCCAAGATGCCTGGGGAAGAGCAGAACACAAGACACATGCACATTTGTGCGAAAACCTGAAAAATTTCAAGGTCCACGAGAATTGCACGGATCTCTCATAGATTTCCCGAATGAAACAGCTGAAATGGTGTTGGTGGGGGAACAAACCCGCAGCCCAGGGCCACCTCCTGCTCAGGTGGTGCCGGTCTCCTCCCAGGTCTCCACCAGCCACGTTCGAGTTCGAGCAGCAAACGGGATGAGTGATGTGTGAGGAGCAAAAACGGGAGATTCGGCTCGTTCTTTCTCTCCATTTCTCTGTTACAGCCGCACCACCGCAGCTGGATGCCATCGGTTCAGGCAGGTAGAGGATCACCGCTCAAACGACGGATCTCTCC
The DNA here is from genome assembly GCF_059628265.1 of Tinamus guttatus. Classification (NCBI taxonomy): domain Eukaryota; kingdom Metazoa; phylum Chordata; class Aves; order Tinamiformes; family Tinamidae; genus Tinamus; species Tinamus guttatus. The sequence goes on from NW_028288607.1 coordinate 318,095, forward strand.
GTTGCTCGTGGTTAGGAGACGCAGGCCACGGGCTGGCTACCACGCGACGCGCTCGCGAGCCATCGCGACGCTCCTCTGCCCTGGTCACCAAGCGCGCGCAGTGGCAGAAGTGCCTGCAGCACTGCACACACTTGGGTGCTGGAAACACCCTCCGACTGCATAGGAGCCGCTGCTGCATTTTGTGCACTAGCCATTTTTAGTAAGTGTTTTCCTTTTCACTGCTGATCAGCACGCGGTGGCTTTCAAGGCTGGTGGCAGCACAGCCTTCTTTATAAGGATGAATGAAGATGAAAAGGAAGACAAATAGAAGTGAATGAGGCACTGCTTTATGTGATTCATGATAGCTTGCAGTAAGCCTGTTAGCCTCCGCCTGGCTCCCTTCGCCGAGAATAATGGATAGTTACAGTGCGGATAGTGACATTGTCAAACCATCAGGAATTGCTGATTATAGTGCTAAATATTGATCCCTGCTTCACATGTGTCAAAATTCTTTCTTCCCTTAATTAGAAGTTCCCTAAGCACCACGCAGGAACAAACCGAAGAGATCAGATCGCGGGGAAGCGCGGGTGATACCAGGATATAATTGTGACCTCTTGTCTTCCTCTTCTCTCCTGAGTTTTGAGATGACTTCAGCTGTCTATCCTGCCCTTCCCAGCACATGTGATAATCATACTCATTTCTCCCACTCGAAGCGCGGGGAGCTCTTTCCAAGGCTGCGCTTTTCATCATTTCGAGCCGCCGGGGCCGCACTCGGCTGGCAGGGAAACTTCAAGTGCCAGAAGGTGCCTTTTTCTATTTGTTTGCTTCACGGTAGAGCGCAGCAGGCAGTGACCTGAGGCAGGAGTGTCGCGCAGGACGCCCGCCCGCTCACCCAATCAAAGGGAGCTTTAAAATTAACACCGATCCCTTCATTTCTTCACGTGGGATCAGCGAAGGGCAATTTAATGGGTGTCAGAGGCTTCTGATTACCGCTCCGCGACCGCCCGTTAGGAAAAAACAACTTTTGTTATAATGATCACTCCATATTATTTACATTAAAGGCGCATTTCCTCATCAGCAGAGCCATGACAATTAATACTAATTCAGCATTACTGTTCAATCATCTTCCCTACTCTTTACAGTATTTATAATATAAAATAATGAAAGCCCGTGATGTATGGTTTCAATTTGCTCCACAAACTGAGCACTTAAGTCATTTATCTTAGTTTACCTGTAATAAACCAGGGCTCCACGGTTTTGGTGTGGGTTTTTTTAACGTGACACGGTGGTACATTTACCTTTAGTTTGACGCGCTTGATAAAAATCAATACTTCATTAGAAGATTTCCCCAAAATGCCGAGGGCGGCGCGCGGAGGGCGCGCGGAAGGAGCTCCGGCCCGGGACGCGCGGCGCTGTGCGGGGAGCCCCAGCGCCCTTCGCCACGAGGGGACGGCCCGGCCCTCCGCTCGGCGCGCAGGGCCCTTCCCTTCGGCCCGGTGGGAAGCTCCAAGGCGATGCCGCAGCGAGCGCGTTGGCCGCCTGCACCGCGCTCCCGCCCGTGGCGGGCGATTTACTGAGAGATTTGGGGGTTTGCTCACTCTAACTTCCACATGGAAGCATGCGTTGCTATCAAGGTAATGGCCTGGTTTTAATTCAGGGTGACCCTCACCAGCAGAGCGACAACAATCTGCTTCCTCCAGGAACATGGAGCTGCACATCCTGCAAGAGCCACCGAGAAGCGGTGCGGGATCCCTGCGGGGACAGAGCAAGGCCTCACGGAGGCGGGAGGAGCAGGGGCCCTTCCTGAAGCGTGCAAATGTTTGGGGTTTTACCCTGAGCGCTTCCTTACTCGACTCCAACTTGGGAGGCTCGGAGCAGAGCGAAGCGCGCACTCCCGGCCGACATGGCTGCCGAGGGCCCCGCAGGCCGTGGGCCCGGCCTGCTCCTGGGGCGGCACGGCCGCCTGGCTCCGTCCCGCGCGGGCGCCCCGGCAAGGCCGCGCCGGAGCAGCGTGCGGAGCGCCGGGAGCCCCGCAGCCCCCGCAGGGAGAGCCCCGGCGTCCAGGGCTGTCCCCGCTGCCTTCGGGAAGGGAGCGCAGCAGGGACCCGGCAACCAGCTGCCAAAGACACTTTATTCCAGTTCAAATTGCTGTTTACTTTTTTTTTCTTTTTGTATGTTGCCTTTTGCAAATATGAATGACAAGAATTTGAACCTACTCATCCAAATCATCTTATCTAGTAAGATTAAAAAAAAAATAATCTTTCCTTCCTCTGGCAAACCAGCAGCATCTGATTCCCTTTTATACAAAGGATGTTTTACATTTCTCCTGTCTCAAAACAGGAATAAGTAAAAGCTTTATAAGGGGCTGCTTATCATGTAATTCACACTCATTTTGAGGGCCCATTATGCTTTCAAAGCAACGAAAATCACTGATATCGGGTAAACAAAAGCTAGGACTTGGACAGAAATGTTGCTTTGGTAAAGACTATTGATCCGGGTCCTAAATCCTCACGTTCTCCTTAAAAATACTGTGGAGGAAATACACGTTGCAGCCGATGAAGTAGAACAATGCACCGCACTTCACTTGGGCTTTTAAAAATATTATACCTGCCGAACACTGGAAACCTAGAGGAAAACATATTATTCCTTTATCCATAGCATATATTTAGAGTAATTCAGCAGAGGCAAATATGATCTGGTCAATAAAGCAGCTCCTTGTCTTCGTGCCTATGTCCTTCTCATGAATCTTAACCAAGAGAAATAATAATAAGTGACAGATAAGGTTTATAGTACTTTAAATAAGCAAGTGAGCCTCCTAAAGCTACAAGCAACATTCTCCTGATATCAAAAATAATAACTGGTTTTGCAGCAGTGCAGCATGGAAACACAAGGGTATAAGATATACTGTACTTTAAGCTCTGTTTGATGAATCTGAGCACAGTTCCTGGGGGATAGATTACTTTAAACCATGCTCTTTTACTTTCTAATCCTGACTTGATTTGATTTGTACTTTAATACAGCTGCCTGGCAATTCAACAGCAAATAGAGACTATTTATGTAATCATATTGTAAGTAGTGGGACAAGAAGAAACTCTCTAGAACCTTTTTGGAAAATAGTTTGTTGTACTTTTTTATTTATTGAACAGCAGGGCTTCGGGCTTTTCAGTGCTCATTATAATTGGTTTTCTGCTTGAACTTTCAAAAACTGTCATGTCAATACTCAAACAGAATTTTTTTGCTTACTATATGGCTGTGGGCTCTATTTTCTCATGTGCTACTTGACAAAGTTCTTGTAATATCTTAGAGGCAAGTTCTAGAGTTTTACTTGCTATTTAAGAACCTGGAAGTTGGAGTTATTTTATCTTCTCTACTGTTCACGTTCGCGTTCCCAGAATTCTCTATTGCAGTTTTTTGTGATATAATGCTCCAAAAAGGAAGCTGTTGTCCTGCTTCTTGACAAATATTCTCTCTGGAAGTTACGGCACCACCGCGTTGTGGCTTCCGCTGTGTGTGTGGCTCACGCGTGTGTGTACGTGACCTCAAAGAACGTTCACTGCTGGTGCAAACACGGGCTGAGCTCGCAGGGAATCGCAGCCCATCTACAGGGCTCCAGCTGAGGATTCCCTAGCTAATTTCAAATACATCCTTATATTCCCTGCTTTCCTTCTTCGACCGGTTAAAGCAGAGCTCTGATAACACACCTTGCCATTTCTCTAGCACCACCAAAGCAAGGGGAAGTCTAGCTATCAAGTTAGTTTATTCCAGTGAAATGAAGCTGTAGTGATTTGGCATTTCCAGCATTCGCTCCTGTCCCTAAACAGTTTTGACAAACATTAATATTTCTATTTCTAAAGAACTTTGCCTTGCCTGTTCATTAGTACCCATAAACAGTGTGCCTGTGTGCAAGATTATTGCAGTAATTTCCTGTGACTTTACAACAAAGATATTGGGAAAAATAAAAACAAAAACAGAGGTTAGTGCCTTATGCTTCAAAGAATCTGTTTTGTAAGAAATGCAAGAGGCTGTCATCTGTTTCACTGCAGAGACTCCAGCGTCTGGGTAAATGGTGTTAAAAAATGATGGAAAATACAATTTTAATTAGTTTAGTACCTTAACAAAGAAAGAAGAACTTCAGTATTTGCAGTTGGTTGTGCTGGTTTTTTTTTTAATTTGGCCAGGTCATTGTATACATAATAAAACGGTAATAGAAATACAGCTTGAAACCTCTTGTTCTTTTGATACTGATATTGGTAACTAAACAGCACAAAAAACAGATGACTCATCTCTTTTCTAAGCCCCAGTGGTAACGCTTTCTTTTAGGGTAAGTATTTTTAGAATGTAAGATAGATGTAAAAATGGTTTCCATTCTTGGCATTTATTTATGGGCAGTAAGGTGCAGGAGTTGACCGGACACAACATACCTGCAATGAGGAACAATGAATGGAAATTTATAGGTAAAGACTAGAAGTAATTGAAAACCTGCTTGAACAATACTGCGACTAAATTAATAAATATTTCTATTAAAATGTAGTAAGCAGGATTTCACTGCTAATTTATACCAATATGGAAAAGCAAATACAGATTCTTTATAAATCACAACAGATATGAATTCATAATGCATAAAGACAAAAACACACTAAAATATATTCCCCGGTATTTAACATTGCTAACAGAGGAAAACAGATTATGAAATATTTCCAGAGTTTTCAAAGCACGTGTACATGCGCCATGAACATATTAACTAGCTCCTTGGAAATTCAATGAAGGGAGGGTGGGAACATTTATACATAAAATTTTGTTTTAAACAATAATACAATAGGTAGCACATACTAAAATCTATTATTTCTCATAAATATTTCGTCAATTTCGATATGTAAATATATATAACAGTGTGATTTTTTGGTCACCAAAATCTGACATACTTTTGCATTCTGGAATAAAAGAGAAATTCTATAGCATGATTTCAATATTTACATAAAAGTAATAGTTTAAACCAATGTATATGGAAACACTTATTTAATAATGAGCTGAATAGCATCTTCAAAGATCTTTTGTTCAAAATAATTGTGCATTTTATATTAAAAGGACATTCAATATAGGGGTCTCATTATAGAATTTATATTTGATTAACTCAGGTTTCCCTAAGCCTGCCTCAAGAAATAGTAATACTGTAACTATAAAAAAAAAAACAGAGAAAGAAAGACTCTATTCAGTTCCTTATAAATTAACTGAAAATACAGCTTATATTTTTTGCAGTATTTTCAGAGACAATAGATGGTCAATAATTTGGCAGAAACATAAACTATCACAATTAGCCCAAAATGTGTCACAACCGCTCGCTGAAAAGAGAACGCACATATGATCCTGTGGTTTTGGTTCCCAAAACTGTATCATGGCTACTCTTTTAGTCAACTTGGAAATTTATATACTATACACTAACCCTCCTTTAATATCCTCTCTCTCTTTCCTCTGGGCATTTATTGCTGTTCTTTCTAGTTCAGTAACCAGTGAGCAGAAGGTTCATTAAAACTAATTGAATTGGAAACTTGTCTGCCCTGGGAAATGTTAACTCTTTGTTGCTATCTCTAGGAAACTCCTTTTGTTATTTTCCTTTGAATTATATTATTAGACCCGCTCGCCACCAGTCCCCGTGGGCGCCCGCCCGGCCGCGGCCTCCACGGGCTCCGTGCGCCGGTGCCGGTGCTGGTGCTGGTGCCGCCCGGGCGAGCGCAGGGGCTGCCGCCCGCGTTAACTCCTCCAGCTCCCAGCCACAACCAGAGGCAGCTGCCCGGGCTGCTCCCAAAAGGGCAAAATACGGAAAAGAACTCCAGATTTAGGAATCTGGCTGCTTTAATGGAGATTATCGAGGAACAGCAAGGCCAGGGTGGATGTTACACTAAATATGATTGACTGTTACAAAGGAAGGATTAGGATGACTGGTCTGTGTGGCAGAGAGAATCTTATTTTCCTTCCTTTCTTCTAATCTTTTGTGGACAACTCTTATAAACAGATTTGAAATAGTTTTAGGATGCTGTTTTGTCCATTTCTTTGTAGTGTAGCTTGAAAATACTGATGAAATAAAACACTTGATAATAGTCACAGTGGTAGATTTTTGACAGCTTTAAAAATCAATTGAAAATAACAGGCAACCCACTGTTGCTAATAAAAGTAAATATTTATGACTGATTTGACTGAGCTTCAATACCAGTCAATCACTTTCTAAAGGATCTTTGCAATTCATTAACCTCTTTTTACTGGTCTTGTCCCTGTTGGTATTAGCCATTAAAAGAGAATAAGGGAGGGGGGCTTGATTTTTCTATTCTCATCATTCATAGCTTATTTGTTCATTCCCTCCATTCCCATACGTTGCTGTTAAATTGATTGTCTGTTTAGTCATATGAATGATAAAGTAGCTCTGCCAGCGAGGATGAAAGCATCCATTAATTCCTGAGAAGGGTGGGTTTCTTTGATTTAGACTCAATCTAAACCAAAACTACTTCCTGCAACACTAGTAACTAAATTTAGATCCTAACATATTGCTGATAATAACTGCCACAGTTCTCCTCACCAACTTTCCCATGTCAAAACTTCAGCAGAAATAATAATTGCTAATATCTATTTTAAAATGTTGTTACCATTCAGATAATCTTTCTACTGTATTATGTTAAGAATTATCTTAATTTTATAATTTAAACATGATTCCTGAAAGTTTCGCATGCTGTGATGAACATACAGAGCTCTTCCTTTACATCATGAAGAATATTTGACGCAAGGTCTGATTTCCGTGTTACTATGATCGACAGAATTCTGTGATTTTCCTTTTTTACTGATGAACCACAACATTATTCTAAACATAGTATTAAAACCAAAGAAAATATATACTGCGCCCTATCCCTTTAAATATCCCCAAGAGATACGTAGGGCACTGGATGTAAGTAGAGCACCTTCCTTACACTGACATCCTCAATGCCATGGTAAGAGGGACGTGTGCCCGCACCAGCGCACGCCGTTTTGGAGGAGCTGGCGGTACAGGCACCCGAACGTGTCGAGCTGCTCGCGAGGCTGCTCTGGGCAGCTCGTACCGCGCACCCTCTGTGGGAAGCACCCCTAACTGGGGCCGCGCTGCGCGGCGGCGCTGGACAGCTCTCTGCAGCCGTCTGACACGCACGCCGGCTCTCGGCTCCCCAGACCCACCGGCTTCCTGCGCCTGCTCCTCACAGCGCCATACCTGCCTCTATATGGAGAAGGAGAAGCGCTGTCCAAGCTGCAGGCCATTGAAGCCAGAAACTTCCTTTAATGCTGTAAAATTCACCCTCTCTCCTAGTTAGCGCATTTTGTATCACATGTATTAAATAGCTGTTTTGCAGCCCATACTGTGTATCACTGGCCTCACTCATCCCTGCTGAACTTACCCCAATAAAGTGCCTTCCTTCAAGCAGGGACCGTCTACCACCCCCTGTGAATGTCACAAGGAGGTCTTGTTTGCCTGTGGCCCCGAGGCACCACGCAATTAATAACGCATCTTTTACTCTGCCCGTTCTGGGCAGGGAAACCCAACAGCAAGGCCCTCCTGTCAAAAGTTTGGGTTGCTGCGTGATAAACCCCGAGGAAGGGAAAACGCAGGCAGGCGCGGGGGCTCCAGGACGGTACCCAAGACCCCAGCATGGCTGGGGGCAGAGCAGTATCCCCAAAGGGCCCCTTCCCGCTGCGGGGCGGCCGCGCGCGCCTCCCTCACGCGCGGGGGAAGCTCACAAGGACGAGGCGCCGCGGGCCGCACCATGGCCGCTGCCCCCGGCGCCGTGAGGCACCGCACGCTGCACAGGTTGCCCCGCGGCGCTGCGCGGGCACTGCCGAATGCCGCCCACGGAACACAGTGTAGCTCTGTATCACTGATGCAGAGGCCGTACGCATTCCTTATTCACCACCAGGACCAACTCAAGGTGATCATTAGAGTAATAGATTAATTACCTGCACAGAACATTCTTTGACTAATGTACCACCCTTTTCTGCTTATGAATTATCCCTATATAAACTTCTGTTGATACTCATTTATTACATTTATTAGTACCCTGATTTATTCAATGACTCATTTACAATAACAAGGATAACTACGGATTGTTCATGAACTCCTCACTAGCCCGGTGGCCTGAGCATTCCTGGTTAGTCCCTTCAGCCACACAGTGTGTCTCTAGCCATTGGCAGCTGGCCTACAAATTCAGGATGGCTCGCAGCCCTAGCCCAGGGAACGCAGTCTGCCCACAAACACCCTACATCTTTTGGCAGGGAATCTTCAGCTAAGAACCTTCATTCCTAAATTGTTTTCCTGACAGTAGAGCCCAGGCTAGGTTTCCAACACTGATGCGCTGCTTTGTTCATGCAAGCTTTCCCCAACGTGCAAGTGAGAATGTTCTTTCAGTTGCCAGCCAGCCTCAAATTACCTAAGATGTGCAAGCTCTGTGGGCAGGAGAACAGCTCCTACTGGATTTTGAAAGGCAAGTTCTCAGACTTTCCTTTTAGGGATTCATCGCTGCTGCTGCTCAGTGTGATGCTGCACTACGATATTATACCATGAATGCAGTGACTTCGGTTTAGAAACAGGTCCATGCTGGCTGTTTGTGCACCTAGCTCCTAGGAGCTTCCTAGTCCCACACAGAATTATTTGGTTTTGGGAAAGATGTGCTGAATCCACCCAGCTTATCCCCAGGTAGAACTGGCAGGGAGACTGGCAAAGTTAGACAAGAGGGATTCGACTCAGATGGCAACGCAGCCCTCAGCTAGAGATCACAAACCCTCTTTGACCAAGCACGAATGAAGCCCTCCGGCAGCGCGGGCAGCTGGCGGGAAAGCCCTGCGACGGTGGGACGCGGAGGCGCCCGACGTGCGCGCGCACGGGAAGGCGGCACGTGCACGTGTCCGCACGCTGCCCGCACACACCCGCACACTCACACACACGCTGCTCGCACACACCCGCACGCGCTCACACACCTACTCCTCAGGAAAAGTTCTGCGGGCTGCAAGGGGCTCCTCATCTTGTTTGCTTTATTGATAAATACTGAACATATTTACAGCTGCCAATGACAGATGTTCACTGTAAATATTATTCCTGCAGATTTTTTAATCAGATGGTGTAATGCATGATAGTGTCATTTAAAAAAAAAAGAAAAAAAAAGTATGAATACAGTGAAAACATTACCATTTGAAAGGCAAAACCATTGGTGCAGAATTCATAATGAACTAATCTCATCAACAAAACAACCCTACAAGACTCACTAAACTTACTTCTTAGTTGTGAGAAACAGAATAATTAAAAATTGTACACATGTTCACCTCCACTTTCAGGTGCAGAGCCGTTCCATACAGTGTGACCTATATTTGTTCAGCTCCATGGAAACCATTTCACTCCATTATCCAAACATTATTTACATAAAACTGAGGGGGAAAGGTAAGAGAAAATAAAAGTGACACAGGCAGAAATAATAACAGCAACTGGATTCAGAGGGAAGGTGTGGACAAGGAACCAGAGAGGATTTTAATGACATTTACATTCACAGAGGTAGCAGTTTGTGAGTAACCGACTGCACCAGAACAGGGTAAGAAAAGGAAAAGGCAAGCCATGGGGAAGTCGGACTTCTTTCTTCCTGCAATAGGACTTGCACATCTATTTGATCAGAGTGATAAGTCTTATTTAGACAAACCAGGGGAAAGCTGGCCGGTAAAACACCACAGCACGAGCGGGGAAGGAGCCCCCTCTCCCCGCAGCAGCAATCGGGCAGTCGCTAGCGGGATCCTGCCTCTCTGTAGGGGGGAAGCACTTTCTGCAGGCGCCGCCGGGCAGTCGGGCCCTATTAAACCACTTGACGGCTGCTTCTTCTCCCTTGCAGATCGGCCACCAGCGGCAGCGCCGCCGCAGAACGCTCTGCTCAAAGACCTTCCCTTCCTCACCAGCAGTTTGCTGGCTAGCGTTCCCTCTCAGCTGATAGAAGTACCCAGGATATCCACAGCAGACAATTGAGAGGCATGGGCAAATTAAAGAAGCTGCACTGAGCACAGAGGCTGGCCTGTTTGCAAAGCTCACAGTGCTGCTGGTGCCAAGACTTCTGCAAACAGAGAAAGGGGAAACAGGACAAGAAACTGCCTCATCCAGTCTTTTTGCCTCGGGGCTGCGCAGGATCCTCCTGCGTGGACTGCAAACCTCTCCCAGGACGTCATCGCCATCGGGGACGTCAGCAACCTTGTCCCTGGGCTAAAATGCGTTCAAAGAGCACGTCTGATGCAATGACTTGAACAACAATTTCCACCGGAGCGCTGCCTGGTTACGTGGCACCACGAGGGCTCCCGTGCGGAGGCCCCTGCAGCGCTGGAGCCAGGAGCAGCCCAGAGGAGCGAGCGCGCAGGACGGACCCGCGGGACGCGGCCCAGGAGGAGGCTGGATCTTCCCAAGCCCGCGCTTTAACACGAGAGGCCAGAGACGCAGAAAGGGGTCACGGAGACCTGCAGCGAACGCGACAGTGCGGCCCCGCAGCGCGTCCGGAGAGGCAAGGGAAACACTAAAATGATTTTACCTGCAGGACATCCATCACTGTGATTCTCAATGATTTGGAAGGAAAGGGGCCATAGATGCTAAAACTAATTAAGAAATTCAGTAGTTTAAAATGTTTAACGTAACACCTCCCCATGCCGTGCCTGTTCCCCCCTGCATGCTGCAGCCCAAATGCTGAGGAGCAACGAAAGCCCGTTTGATGCGACCTGCGGTGGCATGTCATCACGGGAAGGTGCTCAAGAACACTACGCCCACAGGAGCAGCGGACCATTAGCTGTTTGAAAAGGGGGTATCACTCATGTGCTGCAGCAGGAGACATGAAGAGCCGCTAACGCGCTGTCGCCGCACGCCCCGGGCTAGCCCTGCAGCCCTGCTCACCCCGGGCAAACGGTGCCCGATTGTGGCAGCTCAGCCCCGTGGGGCCCTGGAGCTCCCTCCGGCACCGCCAGGCCCGGGCAGAGCGCCCCGGCCTGCAAGGGAAGGCCCTTTCCTGCCATCCCCCTTTCATTGGCCGCAAGGCAACCTGCGGTTTGCCTGGGTTTAAACTTGCATTGCCCTTGCGCAGGTGAAAATAAAAGAGCAGCTTAGGCTGCACGAGGTGTGATTTGCTACGGATAGGAAATTTGAACATCCCCTGATTTTCACTGTTCATAAACCCTCCCAACCCTGCTGACTGCGCTTGCTTCACCCCGCTGGTGCGCGAGAACAAAGCCCATTCCACAGAGAAAAAGCAGGGCCGGAGGAGAAGCCACAGAGGGAAGGAGACCAAGATGTACCCTAGCCACTACAGGCGCAATGGGAAGCCCATCCGCTGGACTCGAGGGGGCACAGGAAAGCAGAGGACCCCCATGCCTGCAGCAACGGGAAGCCAAGAGCAGCCGAGGAGCAGCGTTAATACTGGAAGAGATGCCAAACGCAGCCCAAACTGCACGGTGTTGGATACAGGGAGGCGTCACAAACAAACAAACAAAAAACCCCTAGGATTTCAGCATGAAGGATTCCTCTGAGTTCCTGAAGCACTCACAAAGCCAGAAGGACAGACTAAGTTTTTGCTGAAATACTCCCATCCCCTTTTTCTTTTCCTTCACTTAGGACCTCTTGAGCTGGAACGCAGTTTCTGCTCCAAGTCTCACAGGTATCTGCAACCCAGCTCAAGGTTTCCTTGGGAACAGATGCACTAGAGCCTCAGTCCTTTACAACAGTCCGAATTTTGCTCTCTTTTCTCCACCGGTCTTCTCTCCCTTGTCAGGGTAGCTGAGGAACGTGTATTCCAACAGGGAAGCGGGTATTAAGGATAGTATCCATTGGTATCCTTTGAATGCATCCCTCCATTGCAGACCATCTGAATTATGGCCATTTTCTTCCCCAAAGATACTACTTCGTGTATTAACTAATAACAACTCACTAAAACATAACAGATTTTTTTTCCTTCTTTGGATTAAAAAAACAAACAAATAAAAACCCCTTTGATGTAATTCCAAAAGATGCCCCTGCTCGCTCACGTTGAGGAGAAGGGGAACGGATGTTTTCACTACGGCAGCCTCTACCATTTTTGTCATTCCTCTTCCAGAAAAAGGACAAGCTTGTTTTCCACAAAGCCTCTGGGAAGCGGCTGGAGGAGCAGACACCTGGAGCGGGATCCCGGAGCCTGCGAGCGCGCCCGGCGCTCGGCGCTTCCCGCGTCCCCCCGGCGCGGGGCTGCGCGAGCAGGGGCTCCCTCCCGGCCGGGGCGTTTTGGTTTGAGGGGTCTCAGTGAATGCTTGCACAGCTCTGAACGCCCCGATCAATACACAAAATGAACCACACTTTGTAAACACTGTGATCACATCAATTGCTATTGTATTTGTAATTACGTTCATTTATCAAATGTGCTACTAGGATGGTCATAATAATCTCAACATATCCATAAAACCATCTCACGAACATTATCTCAAGGTGTGCACAAGTCCTGAAGTCATGAATCATCCACCCTGTGCCATGAATTTACCACTAGAAGTTACAGACAAGTAATTGTAAAAAAAGAAACCTGCCTCTGAAAACTTCAGGCACCTTATTTTTACACAATATGACCTTCCTGTGTTCATTTAGCAAACACAGGAGAAAATCACACGCAAACAGGCAGCAGCTATAATACCTGCTCTGCTGTGACACTGACAGGCAACCAAGGAAAAAAAAAAGGAAATAAAAATTCAACACTGTTAATTTTGCTTTTACCAGAGTGTGTTTTGCTCCTGAAACGCTGATGACAGGAGGTACAGCTGACCAAGCAGAGAGTGGAAAACAAAAGTAATATCATCACTATTTATTAAAAACATCTCACCAACACTGCATCGGTATCTGTTTATTATGAGAAAGTGGAAGGTGAGTGACATCAGATTCTTGAAGCACAGAACAAGAACTACAGTATAATTTTTCTCCGTTCCCAGCATTTCTCTAATCTGATATAATCTACATCTTTCACTAGATCTTCACAGCGGACAGCTGCTGAATGCACACGTTAAACAGGAGGTTTAGCAACGATATACACTGCGTGTTCACTCCTTAAGTGACAGGAAAAAAAAGAGCAGAGGTAAAGCAAGCGGAGCGGGCACCTCTGAGCGCCCCTCTCCATCGTCAGCCAGGACCTGCCTTCCCCCATGTGCACCTGAATGCCACAATCCACGGGAAGAGCCCAGGGGATCCACGGAAGCAGCATGTGGCACAGAGCACACGTTTAGAAAGACAAAAGATTATAACTGCATTTATCAAGAACTTTCACCAATTTGCTTCTTACCAGTTGTTTCCAGAGAGCTAAAATCAGAAACAGGAATCAGCTGCAAAGGCCGGTCTGACCTCCCAACCAGTTTGGTAAGAGGTACCCGTGGTCCCAGATGGTCGAAGACTTCATATTTTGTGGGGGACAGAGACGACGATCAGAGACAGTATTTGTCTAGCTCTGGGGTCCCCTGCCTTTCAAAGGGAGCTGCACCACAACTTGGTCCCGGTTCAACTTCAGGGGAAGTCAACCACTTTCCTTAACAGGGTAGGATTTTTCTGAAGAATAAACTGTATTTTAGGATGTCCATTGCATGTTTAACAATATGTTCATATTTGAAAATAAAGAATATGGGAGGCACAGGTTAAATTTTAAGTAGTTGTTTAAAAATATAAAGAAATTCTTTTATCCCTACAACCATCAGGCACCACTTTTCCATACCAACTGGGTGTACCCTATTTTGCCATTTGGCTTCCCAATGGTAGCACTGTATTTTCAGTACAATGCAATGCTGCTCCCATTTTCCATTGAGTCACTAGTGCTGCGGGGCAGAATGAACTACAAAGCCCCACAGAAGCCGCTGGAAGAAAAATATTACCCATTAAGAATAGTATAAATTAGTCCTGGGGCACTTGCTTACATGGCAGGGCAGCAGCGACGCCAGGAGCAAGCACAAGTAGCAGAACTCGGCCTTGTGTATCTTATTCCTGCCTAGTTTACTGAATTCTTCCCCTAGCACATATTTTTGGGTAAATAACAGACGAAACATGAGTTTCACTGTTGCTACCTATAACGTGAATAATTACTATCCACTCAGAAAGAACTAAAAGTTGGTGAAAGGGTCTGATTCTGACCCCCCTTTCTCTTTTTGCATGTATTGTAATACTGATCATGTCCCAAAGTCCACTGAAGACAGATGGAAATTTTTTCCTTCCTATGAACGGATTTTGTATTACAGTTTATAGGAGCAAGAAGTGCTGAATCGAAACCTAAACCTTGGCTGTGGTTACAGTCCTGAAATCTTAATGTACATATTTATTTTTGAAGCAAATCAATGTTGATCAGTCACATAAACAAGTACTTGCTAAAATTCAAGGATATCCCCAAGATACTGTACTTCCACTATTTCTTAATGCATGCTAGTCTCCTACCAAATTTTTTCAAAGGCAATAAACATACAGGAGACATTAGGAAGAGGCATTTTAGGTGCTAATTGATAAAAAAAAATCCACTAAGAGGGGATTGGCAGTATAATCTCAGCTATTATGATTGATTCATTAGCTAAATCTGTGTTTATAATCAATTGCCCTCCAGATAAAGAGGTGGTTTAGCCTAGGTGGGGTGCTAGATCACTAATGAAAGACCTGGGGTAATCGCTGAACAATTATGTAGTCCTGTGCTCACAAAACAGGCTCGTATACTGAACCCATTAACAAAATTTAGGTATTTAAGCACTGTCCTTTGGATGTCCTAGAATATTAATTATACCTGATATATAAACTGTACTTAATTACGGCTAAATGAGAATCTGGATGAATTAGCAACACATATAAAGAATTACACACATCCTCTTCCCCGTTATGAACAATTTAGCATCAGCTCTGCAGCAGAAGGCTGTGTCACGTAACAGATGTTGGTGGTGTGAAATCAGCTGCGAAGGAGCGTCCCAGGGAATGCAAAGGCCAGCACAGAGATCTCCGGGGCAATCGCTTGGAGCATCGGCCAGCAGCAGCTCCGCCACTTCACCAACGTGCTACCAGGATCACCACCGCCGCCAGGGAGAGACCACTGAATTTGGGGGAGAGGAGGGGAGCAGCTCCGACGCTCAGATTTATGACTCTATCTCTAGATTTTCTTTCAAAAATCCTAAGGAATGCAGCGACCAGAAAAGACCATCTCAGAACCTCTGCGGCCTGGGATCGCAGCGTTTCCCAAAGCACAACGCCCCAGCACTGCACCACGTCCTCTCCCCACGGCCAGGCCGCGTGCAGAAACATCCTGCCCTTTTCCTTTAGGGATCTGTGCCTGGCCGCCCCAGCTGGACCTCCCTCTGGAACTGCCAACATCCCCTCCGCTTCCTGCCTGCTCTCCGCGTCACAGGGACGGCTGTCGGCCGGCATCCCAGGCTGCCACGAGCGGGAAAAGCTGCAGGGCGTGACGGGTGTAGGACAGGATCACCTTGCAGTGAAATGCAGTTTCCCTTTCCTTCTGCTTCCTGGGAAGACTTCAGTGTCGGTTCTTGGTTATTCTTGGCGTTTATGAAACTGCACTTCAGGCTGCAGAAGTTAACTGAATCCTTTTCTGCAAGCACTGAGTGCCATGGTCACGCAGAGCAGTGTGGTCACCACTGTGAAACGATTCCCAACCCAACGTGATCTCAAAGGGATATTGAGTATTTCCAGGGTAAATCTGCACGGAAACGTGCCTGCTTCTAGGAGCTTTCCCTGGGAGCAGGTCACTAGAGCTGGCCCTGCGTGGGCCAGCTCATCCCAGGGGTCTCTGCCAAGCCCAACTGTCCTGCGAGCCTGCGATGAGCTGGGAAGTTATGGGAAAATGGGGAAAAGGGCAAATACCTTAAAAAGAAGGCAAGGCTGAGAAAGCTGTATAAAATATTAGCAGGTCCATCGAGGCACTTCTAATCATTCCTGGTCAGTAGGAACAGGCTTACAGAAGTGAGTTGTGGTCTATCTTTTGACCAATATCAGGCCAACTTTTCCCTATTGTGCCACCACTGCCAGTTGACAATGCACACTTATTTAATGTGTTTTTACTGCTCCCAACCGGAAAACAGCAGTGGCACCAAGCACTAGGTTTCAACCACACAGATTTCCCGAATGGCAAATTCCAGAGCCATTTCCATGTTCTTTTAAAAGAAATGTAATTCATTTCCACACACTATGCTACGTCAGGGAACTTTGGGACAAAATCTCCAGTACAGACGCCCCATTTCTGCATGGTTCCTAAGGGTCACGTTGTCCCACCTCTCTCCACGGCCACTGCAGTGCAAGGGCAGCGTCATGGAACTGTCTTCCCTTGTCCTTTGCTCCCAGAGGTCCAGTGACAGTTTTAATCCTTAAAACTAAAATATTGCTACTACCTCCACAGAGAAATTCTATTCCCATTTTTTATTAAGTGATCAATACAGCAATAGTATTTTTAACTATTCAGATAGAGCAAACTTCCTAAACGCTATAAGAATATATTCAAAGGGGAAGTGAGACGGTGCCTACCTAAGCTGTGCTGCCCAGCTTTAGTGAAACCCTGCGACTGGAGACGTCCCCACGGAGCGATTTCGCAGCATTTACAGAGGAAACGAAACACTTCAAATCCTGAAAGAAAACTTACGGAAATATCATTCCAAATGAGAAAGGGTTTCCTCAAACAATCGGGGGAAAAAAACCTACCGCGGATGACAGTGTTACCAAAACCCGTGGGGTCGGGAGCGCAGCGGGGAGCTCCGCACAGCACCGCGCTGGGGCATGCGCGCTCACCTGCCTCACCAAGGCAAAACCTGCTCAAGAATTCTGCAGGCAATTTTTGCTACGCCTCTCAGCTTATTACTCAGCTCATCCAATGTAAAGCCTTTTTTTTATCAGCCATTAAAGATATACTTTAAATACTCCAAAGCACACTGCATAATGCTGTCAGGCGAGTTTTAATACACTCCAACAAGTAGGATTATCTGTGCACAGAGGCTGTTCGGGGTGGTCAGGCTGCACTCCTGCAATGGGGATGAGCGGGACAGGCCATTTCACAGCACCCTCTGACTGAAGGAAAACACGGACACGGTCCTGCGTTCCCACACACAGTGTCAGCGCGCAGCCCGGCCTGGGGACACGCGGGAAGCGCAGCCCATCCAGGGAATCCTGGGGACACGGCACGTGGGGAAGCGCAGCCCCGTGCAGGGAATCCTTGGGACGCGGCACGCGGGAAGCGCAGCCCCGTGCAGGGAATCCTCGGGACACGGCACGCGGGAAGCGCAGCCCCGTGCAGGGAATCCTCGGGACACGGCACGCGGGAAGCGCAGCCCCATCCAGGGAATCCTCGGGACACGGCACGCGGGAAGCGCAGCCCTGTGCAGGGAATCCTTGGGACGCGGCACGCGGGAAGCGCAGCCCCGTGCAGGGAATCCTGGGGACACGGCACGCGGGAAGCGCAGCCCCGTGCAGGGAATCCTCGGGACACGGCACGTGGGAAGCGCAGCCCCGTGCAGGGAATCCTCGGGACACGGCACACGGAAGCGCAGCCCCGTGCAGGGAATCCTGGGGACACGGCACGCGGGAAGCGCAGCCCCGTGCAGGGAATCCTCGGGACGCGGCACATGGGAAGCGCAGCCCCGTGCAGGGAATCCTGGGGACACGGCACGTGGGAAGCGCAGCCCCGTGCAGGGAATCCTCGGGACACGGCACATGGGGAAGCGCAGCCCCATCCAGGGAATCCTCGGGACGCGGCACATGGGGAAGCGCAGCCCCGTGCAGGGAATCCTCGGGACACGGCACACGGAAGTGCAGCCCCGTGCAGGGAATCCTTGGGACACGGCACACGGGAAGCGCAGCCCCGTGCAGGGAATCCTCGGGACATGGCACACGGAAGCGCAGCCCCGTGCAGGGAATCCTCGGGATGCAGAGGGCCCGGGCAGGACCTGCCACACGGAGCTCCAGCTGCAGCCACTGGGTCGGAGCAGGAGGCTCTCGAGGTCCCATCTGTGCCGTGTTCTGAGTTTTGAACATTGTTTGGCATGAATACCCTGATCAAACCCATTTTTAACTAACACCTGCATAAATGCTTTTCAGCTGAAAAAAAATGCTACTGTTCCTTATTTATCGATTTCATTTTTATAACATTGGGCCCCTTCTCACAAGTGAAGTCTGTATTTTTTTTCTTTCAGAACTCCCTAACATTAAACGTTTTTAAAACGCAGTTTTAAACCACTTCTGCAGTACCCTTTGCTCCTCACCAAGTGCCCAACAGTCACGGAGCAGCAACGGACACCCCGACAACCAGCACCCCGAACACCGCAGTGCTCAGTGCGTCCCCGGGGAGGCCGAGGACTTGGAGGGGGCTCCTGCAGGATGCCCAAAAGCCAAACGCACGACAAACGCGGCCACCCCGACGTGGTGCGTCCCGCAACGGCAGCGGATGGGAGCTGCGCCCGGCCACAGCACGCGGGCATGGAGAAACACTGCAAAGGGCTCCCTGCTACTGAAGCTGCAGGTATCTAAATAAGAAAATGCACAGTTGAAAGTGAGGCAGAAAGGTGTTAAAAATAACAAAGAATAGAGTTCAAATGACAACTGTTCCCTACTTTTATGAGAGAAAGATCATTCTAGGTTTAACTTACTATTCTAGCTACTCTTTTACCCCATATTCATTCTTCAAAACACAGTAATCTTCAGGATTCTCAAACTTAAAACGCCAGCAGACAGAGAATCTGATTTAGTGTGCAGTCATGTTGCAATCTTCTCTAGATCATCTTCACAAAGCATCGGATCCGTGTTGCTTTTTGCACTTTCAAGATCACCACTGCTTAATGCTAAATAGCTGAAGCACCCGACGCTTCCTGCTCTGTGCTGCGTGTTCACCCCGAGGTGCCTCCCGGGCCCCGGCGCCGTGTCCCGCGCTGCTGCCCTCCCGGGTAAGCAAACCAAGCCCAAACCCGCGGCCCCGGGAGCTTTAGAAGAGGTCTAGATCTGAGCCTAAAGCACCTCTTAGTGCTAAATAAATGTACCAGACATCCTACTATAAATACTTGAAGGAACAATTCAGTGTTTCATTTTCCATGAATGCAAGCTGGAAAATGCAGGATTTATGATCTTTCAGATAGGAAACACTTTGGGGCAGTCTGACGGTCCTATAAAATGAAGCGCATTGTTTGTCGCCTAACAAAGCCTACGCAATTGACTCCAAAGCCTTGTGCTGCTGCTAAGTTTGAAGCACAGATTGTGAGAAGACGATACAGACATAATTAAAAGATCCCTCATATGCAACCCCCCTAAATCTAACATAAACATTGTCATTAGCCCTTGAGCCCTGTCTCACCCGCATGTGGCCGGCTCTCATAACCACTGTTTTTAATGTCCCTGAGACCTCTGACACCCTTTTCACCCTGCAGCCCCCCAGGAAGCAGCGTCTTCCCAAGGAACAATTTTATCCAAGTTCCACCAGGGAAGGTTAAAAGGCAGAACGACTCCCTGCACGCCCCGCTCCCTTCCCAAGGACACCGGAGCCTCAGCAACAGGGAAAATATCCTTTAAAAACTCTCATTAAAGTATTTCATCTTAGAAAAAGAAATAATCATAAAGTGAGAAACTATAAAATACAAAGTTTCTGTAGACGGTAGGATTTTTAAAAATGTCAAAGACAAACCCAATAAATACATGCTAAGATGAAAGTGAAGGTAGCAAATGATTAAAGTGTGAGTCCAGTACTAGAAAATACTTCTCATAAGTAAGTAGAGAAAATGCAATCATCCTGCCAATGAAAAGCAGTCAGTTACAATAAACAGGGTATGAAGGCATCTCACACATTTCTATGCAACACACATATCAAAGCAGAACTGTTGAATTGTTATAATTTGCATGGGAGAACTACAGAAGAGACATAAAATATTCCTTTGAAATGCAAGTTATTTTTATTTTAGAATTAGCATGATCAACAGTGATGGCCTGCATGCAAATCACCTGGCAAAGCAATAATAAATTACAAGTACCTACACTGCAGGCAGTAAAGTAACACAGGAAACAGACTGCTTTTCAGATATATTACCAAATACACTATCTATCCTAAGTATTCAAGTCTGTCCCAGCATCTAAGTGCAAAAAACTACACAAAAGCTAAATACTAACTCCTTCACGATATCCTATTCCTTATTCTTACTTTGCAACTGATATCTTTGGAATCCTGATTTATTTCTGGCACTTTTCTTGATTTGAGTTGCATAAACTAAAGTGGTGAGCTCAGGTGCCTCAGCCAGTATAAAGAAAGAAAAAAAAAAAACGTAAATTGCTACTATGGTATTTTTTGTGGCCCAGAAAGGCCAAGTTCTCATTCATTTATCTCCTTACAACCAGAGATCCATGGTAAGTCACTCAGGTCACACCTGAAATGGCACTTCAGCAGGTACAATTCCCAATTCAAAGCTGAGCTCAACAGACACCTAAGAACTACATCAGTCAACTCTTGCCCATCGCATGCTCAAATGGGAAGGTCGGTTCTTAGACCTCATCATGAACCTGAGAAGACAGCCCCAGACATACTTTACACCATGTTTATATTGCAAACGCTTATCCTCTTCTAAGCCCAGACCTTGTAGAATCTGCTTAATACTTTCTAATGTTGACCGAGTCATTTATTTCAAACAACAAGCATTAGAAATTTTGGGTGTTTGAATAATTACCCACAAAATTTTTCCAACAACCCACATAATTTGGGTGTTACTAAAGCAGTGGTTCCACTGCAATGAATGGGATGTATTGTTCATTTCCAGACTTAAGGATTAGTTCTCCATATCAATACATCTTGCTCATAAAAACAAAAACTATGGTGAAGAAAGCAGATCCCTTCATCTTCAAGATTTTTGAGTTTTGAATAAATGCTGTGAAGGAAGCAACTCAACCCATGGCTTGCTGTGCCAGTGCTATCATTTCTGTGGTCCCAGCCTCGATATCTGTTACCCTTACAGAATGTTCTTTAGCTGTGGGTCAACACAGAAACATTGCAAATCTGGGACACAGGAAATTCAGAAAAAAAATGGTGAAAGATAAAATTTCATTGAGAGAGATTTACTGGTATATCTATAGCAAGAAGTCCTACAGTCCAATAATACAGATATTTTATGAATTTGCAATGTACATACATGGAATACATATATAGGTTTCTTTAAAACCGATCTCTTTGGGGAACATTTTTCTGCTTGAAATTCCAGCATTTTGCTCATTTGCTCCTTGCCCATCTCCCACACTTTTCATGAGGACACTCTCCCCTCTGTCTGACATAAGACACTAACTCCATCAAATATAATTACTATGATACTTCTTATGACCAGAAGAAACCTGCCTGCCCCGTATTTTTGCTCCAATCTCTAATTCTCCTGCAATGGCAGTATTTCCAGTTTTGCAAGGTATCACTGGCTGTGCTCCTGGCTAAGGATCAGAGCCAGGGTTAAAGCTTGCAGGATTCTGGCCTTCAGAAGAACATCTCTGCCATAGCCACGGCCTGGTATTGCCAAGAACACACCAGACACAGACAAGGTTTCACCAGCCCAGTGCCACAATACGGGCTGGCACTGAGCAGCTCCAGTCAAAAGTTGCTCAACTAGTGACCTAAAAAAAGCTGAAAAAAAGACTGAGAAGACAAACGTTTGTTCAGGTCTCTGGCCTCATTTGCCATAGTTCTTCTCATTTAGGTCTTTAATATTTCCACCACTAGTCAGTATTTTCATCTAAGACTAGCATAATAATTAATGATGAGAATAGTTCCCAACTTGGGCTCAGAGGAATGGTGTGGCCTGCCCTGGACTGGTACTGCCAACATCCACGCTCGTGTGTTTTGCCTTGCAGCATCAGAGGTGCCTTTGGTCGAAAATTAAGGACAGCCACAGGCCTGTGCATAGGGCTGACATGCTGCACGGGGCTCTGGAACGGGATACAGCCCATGCCGAGGAAAGGCCAGGCCAGCCTGGCTTGACAGCAAGCTCATGGACTGCTGAAAAACGTAACCAGCCTGGATTTTAGCTCAGGGATTCTGTGAAAAGAAATGAGAGGTTAGAAATAGTATGGGACATTTCAAAGTAGTGTTGCGCTTTGGGTTTGGTTTTACCTGGAAAAAAGTTTAACAGGGCATAGACTGGTCTCGAAAGAAAAGCTGGATCTGACAGCGCAGATAACCCTAAGAAATTACTTGCTACATTTAGGACTGATGCTGAAAGATGCCAGTGATATTTTATCCTATGACAGGTGTAAATGTTAGGGTTAAAACTGTGAGAGGTCTGGGATTAAGGCTACAACCTGAGCTCAGAACAAGCAAATATCAACCTAAAACTGTCAAGGCCCGTGTCTGTATTTTGGTTTGGGACTGCTGCGTGCAGGACGAAGGCTGTGGCTGCAAGATAATTAAAGGGATACAGCCGGGCTCCGAAGCAGAGCTGACACCCGAATGACAGCAGCTAGCATCACGGTCCTGCAAATTTAGGACTATTTCTGCAGCATGGCAATAGTCTAAGGTTAAGATAAAACTAAGAGAAGTTTGAGTGAGAGAATACAGCATGGGTAGGGTTAAGCACCAAAGGAAACTGCTTCCAAGAGGCTGCCAAACTGAATTTAGGTCTCCTAAGGTCTCTTAATTTCGAATTATAAAATTATGTTGTTGAGCAACGCGAAAAATTTTCTAGAAAACTGATGAGCATTGTTTTAGAAAAACATATGAAAGCAGAAAATAGGAGGCAAATAGAATCTCTCCGACACATTCCTCCTGTATGGGAATCTGAGGTGAAAAAAAAAAAAAAAAGAACTAGAAATAGTTAAAAATCTGCTGATGGAAATATTTTAAAAAGCATTTATAAAAACCCTCTTTTAATCCTTAGGTGAAATTAAATTATACTTGCCAATTGTAGGTGTGACTGATTCTATGACCCCTGTTTTGCAGTTTCTGAAGCAATTAAGCACTGGCTTCCCTTCAAACAAGCCCTGGTGTCCAGGGGAAGGCTCATTTTTAAGAATTCAATGCAGGTGTAAAAAGATATCCCAGTGTCTGAGAATGCTGCTGAACAGCCGTGAGCCCCTGTCCCACCAAACGCTCACCCTGCCATTACCATGTTCATACATCCATGGAACATCTGCCCTATGAGGAGAGGCTGAGGGAGCTGGGCCTGTTCAGCTGGAGAAGAGAAGGCTGAGAGGGGACCTGAGCAGTGTCTAGAAGTACCTCAAGGGAGGCAGTGAGGAGGATGGGCCGGCCTCTTTTCAGTGGTGGCCACTGACAGAACTGGAGGAAACAGCCCCAAACTCAAGCACCAAAAGTTCCACAGGAACTTAAGGAAAAATTTCTTCCCAGTGAGGGTGCCAGAGCACTGGAACAGGCTGCCCAGAGAGGTTGTGGAGTCTCCTTCTCTGGAGATCTTCAAACCCGCTTGGACGCAGCCCTGTGCCACGTGCTCTAGGTGACCCTGCGTGTGCAGGGGGTTGGACTAGGTGACCTCAAGAGGTCCCTTCCAACCTTCAGCATTCTGTGATTCTGTGATTCTATACCGTGCCTACAGGAGGAGGAATCAGATTTTCTGGCGGGGGCTTTCTAAGATGCGGGAAATTCAAACCTAGCTGGGAGCTCACACTCTGTTTACTCCTGATTACTTCTAGAGGCATCTCCAGATCTCCGAGTGCTTCATTTCTGCAACAGCTATCCTCTTGCCCGTTTTACTTTCCTCATGAGTTCATTAAGAAAAACACAAACAACAAAAAAAGCCGCACTCCTTCCAGCATTACTTGTTTCGTTCTGTCACTAGGAGCAGAATCTTGCTGGCCTTCTTTGCACAGGAGATCTCTACGTCCTTCTCTGCATACATGCAAAGCAATCACAAGTTTTATCAGCTCTGTCACTGTAGCTCTCCAAAACTAGCAGTTGGCTGCAAAGTTATTTTGGCATACTGTATTTACTGTCCTCGTTAAAACCTAGCATATTTTATAATAAAACCATATCATATTAGACAGTCATGAGCCGATTATCATGAGTTTAACGTTGCAACTATTTTACCTCCTATGTCCAAGCTTCATCTTTTTGTAGCATAAGAATGTAAGAAAATGTTAACCTAAAAACAGCTTTGGTCCCCTAAGTGTAAGTAGTAATGGAAATAAGCCATTCATCATCACTGATATTCTGACATTTTTATTTTTCTACAATATTTAACCTATATCAAACCTTTCTGATCTACCCCAACTCCATCATCTATTCACAAAAAAGTTTATTGCTAACAACTTTATCAGTACTGAAGTTTAAGTAATGGACTCATTTTTTGGCCCTCCATAGATATGTCTTAAAATTTTGCATTCATCTCCTTTGACCATATATTTTCCCTCTCCCATTACCAACTGCAACCATGTCTATGATTCTGCCAAATGCCTCTGAACAATTACATCAAATACCTGCAGAACTCGCTAATTCCTTTGCCTTTATCCAGGCATAATATAGAAGAAATTCTTCTTAACACGATTTAAAAAAAAAAAAAAAGTGTTACTTGTATTCAGTGAAGCACAGGATATAAGAGTTTTGGTCAACTAAAGGAAATCAGATGCAGGTGTTCCTGCAGGGTAAGCACTCCCAGGTCAGTAATGCTTAGATCCCTTAAAAATAATCTCTCCATAAGCCACTGGGCTGCCCTATTACTGAAAAGAATGTGCCTCATGTCTTTCTAATTGTTCTTCTAGTACCACCCTATCTTCAGCAGCACATTTTTTATTAATTGATTACCGTCAAATTTCTTCAATTTATCCCACATTCCTCAAAGTCTGCTAGTCTAAAAATAACCCTTTTGAGCTACTACCTTTCGTATAAACCCTCAGGTGGATTTCAAATATGATGATATGATTACTAGACCCTAGATATTCACCAGTTTCCATCATATTTATCATACTTGGTTCATTTCCTAGGAGTAAGGGCCTGATTCATTAAAAATTATATGCCCCATTTAAGCAGGTTTTCTGCATACTTTACTCAGGAAAAAAATGCTGAATGCATTTTTTTCTCCCCACATAAAAGTATGTCTTTTTGTGATTTATCAACCTTTTATACCCTGCATATAAGTGCATGCCTCTCAGCCATGTACCCTAGTGGTACATAACTCCTGGAAAGGGTAACACCAGGTGATCATGAGCGCTGCCAAGTTCCAGCTCAGAGCCTGCAACTATTTCAGACAGAGTAAAGGCCATGTGCTTTTTAATTTTCAGTTTATAGTGTTTAATTTCTGTGGGTTTTTATTCAAGCACTATGATTCACAACCCAAATTCCTTGGAAGGGTTGAATTCACACTAAGTTTCAGTTCAGTTTGTTTGGAAAGATTCATCTCCAAGCATTTGTAGTCAGATGATGAACTTTTTTTTATTTTTTTGCACAAGCCCAGGTTTTCACATTACTGTAATTTATCTATCTTTATTACTTTGGAGATTTAAGTGATCATTTGCTGTTAGCCATGCCTCAGTTAAGCACAAGAACTTTTAATAATATCTAGGATGAAATTCACTCTTGGGCCCCGAGCACAAATAAGGTTCTGCAGCCCACCTGAAGGCTTCACCGTGGAGTTTACACAGCCAGGCACCTTTGCATAACCTCTTTGTATTATGACAAATTTCATAGCTGAGGGAAGAAAAGTCTTTTCAACATTTACCTCAGGAAACTCTTCTTTTTATTTCCTAATAAACTAACTGCAGTTGGTAGCTGAAGTTGAAGGCTGTGATTCCACCTCCATCCACAATCCTGAAGAAACACCAGAGACTGCAGTTACCTGCTAGAACCTCCAGAAAAATCAAATATGTTACTGGTAACTTACTGTGGTGAAAAGTGAGATTAAAGTGTTGGGTAATAACCAGCTTCCGCCTACCTAGAATTAACTCTTGCGTCTGTAAATATGCTCTTTATTTACTTGTCCCATGTATGTTAGTCCAGCTAAGTGTATGATATAATAAATACGTGCACATACAGCAACGCATGCCAGCTGTTCCTGTGTGTCCCTAATGCTGGGAGCTGTGAGCAGCCTCGGCTGGGGAGCCCTTCCTTGATCCGGGAGCTCCTTGATCCCCAGTGCTTCCGCAATGCGCGTGGGCCCTTAGGCAACCATCACTCCCTAGGCAATAGGGAATTTCATATCCGGAGCCGTCCGGTCCCAGCGTCTCTCTGCAGGACGGCTGCTCTGGAGCGGCCCTTTCTTCACACAAATGGCTTAAGCCAAGGCCGCCCAAGCGACCAGGTGCCACAGAAGCACCACGCTGACTTGCACTTGTTAGCAAACTATGCCAGCTGGAACCAGCGGCATGGATGCTGCAGTGTATGGAACCCTTTCCCTAGTTTCACTGGCCTCCCAAATTTCCTTTGAGCATTAAATGTGATATAGGAACTATTAAGAACAAATTTTTATTTGCAAATAGTCGCATGACTATTAAAAAAATGCTGTAACATTTTTTACAATGAGGCTTTCCTGTAAGCAGCATCAATTTGCTTAAACTGTTTGCTGTGAAGCCTTCATCTCAGAGAAAAACTAAACATACGGATATAGGAGATATTTCTGCATCTATTTGAAGAAATCTCATCCATAAAGAAACAAATTGCCATGGTAATTATCACTATCTTACTTGTAATTGTAAGAATAACCGTACATGCTTTATACATATGGACCTTTCTCATCCCATTTGCTTTAATTCTCCCTAGAAAGAAATAATATTTTATGCAGCAGAAGTATTAACTGTGTTCTGGCAACCAGGAAGCTGTGATCTATTTAGGTTCTTTGCCACAAAACAAGCAGCTTGTGGATTTTTAGGTGTTCCTGGTTGTGCTTCCACACAGTATAACGGAAAGCTAAAAAGCTGAAGGTTCTAAGAGCACTAAATCCCATATTCACCAGGAAACCTGGGAATTACCTGCACGTTTACTCAGAAAGCATGGTCCAGCAGTTGCAGATGTTACCTGCATGGATAGCAGAGCTAGTTTACATTAGATTTCCTTTCAAAGTAATTCCTACAAAACAAGAAAGGGTTCTGTATTATCAATACTATGAATTATTTAAAGATCAGGGAAGTTGAGTGTGGTTTTTTTTTTTTTTTTTTTTTTAAAAAAAAACACTGCCACAGCCCCACATAAAACTAAACATGAAATTTGCATTACAAAGCTATATACAAGGATTACTATTTAGTTCTGCTAGTCACTGCAGATAATCTGTTCTGAGTGGTCAAACACTGCAAGTACCCATATTCCTAGTGCAATTAGTGAGTGAAGAGAAATAGGCAAATTCTTCTAAATGATAACGGGTTACCTCAGCAGAATAACTACCATCTCTCTGCTCACTCGCTCGTCGAGCGGAGCGGGTGCTACGCACAGAGCACTCGTAGCTTCAACGCAGCTCAGTAATGCTGTGCATTTATTTCCTGAGTGCTTGTTAAATATTTGCAGGCAAGAGCAGGTTACTGCAGGGAGCCAGTTTGATTTCAGAGAAGGACTTCTATAAAACTAGTCCTACCGAAAGCGCCAGTGGTAGCAGGGAAGGCTCCGTGCGGACGCGAGAGGCTCCTGGGCCCTGGCAGACCAGCGAGCCAGGCGGGACTCGTGCTCCCGGAGCAGGGCACCGAGCGAGGACATCGCAGGCCCCGGCGCGGCAGCAGCAGCAGCAGCAGCGGCAGCAGCAGCGAGGGGCTCCCGAGCCCCCTGCCAGGGCCGCGCGCAGGCGCCGGCGGCTCGAGGAGCTGCCCCGCGGAGGCCGGCGCGGCGCCGCCGGGGGTCTCGCCCCGTGCCCCTCTGGGTCTGTGCCAGGCTCCGAGCACCGACGTACGGGATTTTTCCAATTTAAAATTTCTAATTAAATTATAACCTTTGCATAGTATCTTATAAAAACCCTGCTACTTAATCACAGTTGCCCAACATTCTTTCATAACCTGTTCATTTTTGCATCTTCAAATTAAACTACAGGCATCAATCAATATTCGCCTGATTTCTGCTTGGGAGCACAAATTTTAACAGGGAGTTAAAAAGGGGTAATTTCAAAGAACTGTAGGTACTGTTAAATTACAGCTACCTTTTTTAAGAACATGTTTCAAACCATAATAAAGGATTAACACAGAGGGACACAAGATTACAGAAAAATAAGCCTTTTTGCTTGTCTGATATACAGCTATATTTATTACTTTTACAGGTTTTATGTTACAAACATCTTTGTGTGGGATGCTATTTGCAAGTATGTGATAGTTTATGAAATACCAGTAAATACATCTCCAAAAAGAAGGCGTAAGCAGGAAGGAGGTTACCCAAAGGATGAGCAGGTAGTTGCCCCCCGCTGCTGGAGGAGAGAGAGGAGCCGGAGGACGCAGCGCACGGCGTCTCCGAGCGCGGCTCGGCCGCAAGGATGGGGTTTGAACGCCGGCTAAGGAGAGCAGAGCCAGCGGGGGAGAGGACTACCGTTAACGAGGAGAGCTGACCACTGAGAAAGTGCTTGTGGCAATCTAGAAATACTAGCAGAATCTGAGAGCTAACTCTGACAAAGCTTGCAAATACCAAGGTCTACAACACAGAACCGCATTTCCACCTTAAATTTGGTATATACTTAAACTAGGTTTATTTATTAATTCCTCAGGACAGAAGAAAGCAGACTCCAAAATTTCTTTTTTAATTTATTCAATACTAGCTAAAGTTCCTACTGAAACCAAAGAAAACCAGCCTACATGCAGATTAAACCTATACCTCTGAATGTAAACCAGCACAGTAAAATACTCTCATAGAAGGTAAGCCATAATTTTCACATTACTAACAGCATCCCAGCTTAGCTCTCAGGAGATTCGGGAAAGATTTTATGACTCATATCAGGATGAGGATTAGCTTTGAACTTAAGCTAATGTTTTTTTCTTAAATATGTTATCTTGTTAAACCAAGAAGAAAATATTTGCAAGTTAAGCAGAGGCACAATAACTCTGGTCACTCATTAAGCTACTAGAAACTTTTTGCAGTTCGCTTGACCAATGAATATTTCTACAAAATACTTTTAAAGAAGACATGGCTATTTGTCTGATTTTTGAGCCCACAGCTATACGCGTCATGCATATATACATTTTTGTGTTCATCTCTGACAACATATAAAACAGCAAATGTAGTTACGTGCTGGGGTAGTAGATAGCTGAAGGCAGTACAGGGGCTGACCGTAACGCACTTCCGACAACGCGCAGTGTGTTCTATTGCGCCGGCGCTGCAGAACGCACCGTGCCCGCGCGCAGCGCGTCGCCCTCGCCTCCCGCCCCGACGGCCTCGGCCCGCGAGCCCCGGCCCAGCGCTCGGCTTTACTAGCGCAAGGCCGAAACGTCCTTCCACGTGGGACGGGGCGTTCGGACTGCCCAGCGCCCGTCAGAGCCCGCACACGCCCGGCGGCTCCGGCGCGCTCGCTCGCTCCTCTCCCAGGCCAAGGCAACACGTCGTATTTACCACAGAGCAAACACACCACGGTACTAAAATCAGCTCTACCAAAACAAGCCAAAACCTTTGAGAAATACTGCAACTACCACAGCTTTCACTGCCACGTTTCAAACAAATCAGACATGAATCAAATTAAAAATAAGGGAATAACAATGAATCATCTCATTTTGTAGTCTCTCTGTTTTTATACTGAGATAAAGGAGGTCGGTAGGCAAATACCGTACTGCTTCAAAAGACCAGAAAACTGAAAATATTGTACAGGATTGTCTATAAAATCATGTTATAGTTGCATCTGTGCACAAAGTCTGTTTCTTGGCTTTACAGTCCAAAAATTAAAGCATTTGAAAATATTTTCATAATTTATGTTTAATTATTTTTGGCTCATAGATGTTTATAGCAATCAGCCCTAAGAAACCTGGAATTAAAAAAAAAAAGATCTTTCATTACGTAGGTTTTTCTCAGTCTGCATGTAACTGCAGTTGTTACTGTAATGTTAAAGTAATGAGAAAGACATTTATTTCATTTCTAGTCTCAAAAGAAAAATAAAAAAGAAAGAAGTTTGCTATAATGAATAATATATATTCCATATATTAGGTTGGAGAAAAGAGAGGGCTACAAAACACCAGCATCCCTGTAGCAAAAGTGTGGTTCTGGGCTACACAAGAGCTGCCTTGGAATGAAAGCCCCTTTCACCCCGCTCCAGCCACACAATACTCTCTCCAAGGGAAGCATCATTTCAGATGAATTTGAAGGAATGGTCTGGATGATAGTGTAAAACTAATTCAGGACACAGGTGATAGCGACATTACCCATGTTCCACTCCAGCATAGCTTAGCTGCAAAAACCGCCGGCTGCCCTGGAGTCACGCTCCGAGATCTCTCCTACCGCAGGTGTCAGAGGCATCAAGGAGCAGCCAGGCTGATATTTCATCTCTTACGTTTCTAGACACGTTTTCAGTATCATCATAGTGTACTTCCAAAACACACCAAGTGCCGCAGGACTTTCTTCCACTAGCTGCAGGGAAGCCTTGTGCTAATGCCCGTGCTACAGCGGCTCCGGCCTCCCACGATGACGGGAAGCACAAGATTGAAGTGACCTCAGAACTGCCTTGACAAAGCAGGATCAGCTCCTGCTTCATAAACACAGGGAACACAAAGGCATAGAAAAGCCTGCCCTGTGCACTCACCCTACCCTTCATTCCTGGCACAGGTACATGTATGAGGAAAACAGAAACATACTTATGCTAAAAGTTCTCTCTCAGCTATTTAGCTTGAAATTTGTTTAAAAACAAACAACCAACACTTATTCACATTAATAAATGCAATTAGACTTCAAGCTAGAATGTTAATAATCTCATTCAGGTAAAAGTCCAGCCATTAAGATCTGATCACTCCTCTGGCTTTTGTCTTAAATAAACGGTTATTTGCCTCCAAAAACAGCAATGGGACTCAGCAGTTCATGAGAACTTGTGCTCAATGCCTCGTCAGCAGCCATCCTGATAGATTTTATCATCCATGCCCTTAATACCTTCACATATAACAGTCATTTTGAAAGCTTCAAAACACATCTACTAATGGTGTCACTCTATACAGTGAGATATGCAAATCAGAATGGCACAAAAGATTTTAATTGCCTTGTATCATCAAGTTGTAAGTGTTCAGCTAATTACTGCCCAGGTAGGACAACCAGTAAAATAAAAGAAAGCTACATTCTTTTAACTTTCTGACCCCAAAACAAAATTTCCTGCCATTACTAACAGGCAAAATGCTTCTCAGACACCTGCGACAACAGTGGATAAATACAAACGCATCTGTTTTTCTCCTATAAATACTCTAGGAATCCTGGCTTGAATGTTTTGGGATCCTCTGGCCATATTTCATACATTGTTTTTAAAGCTTTCTATAGACCACGAGGAGAAAAATTTAGATCAAATACAGTTTGACAGGTAAAGGGCATTCTGTAAACTCCATAAGCATACCTGCTACAGGGGAAACGTGCTCACAGCGCAGAAACCCTTTCTTTGCCGTGAAGAAAGCTGTTTCACTTGCAGACTTTTCCAGATACGCCTTATTAGGGACGATGAGGAAAACAATTGTTTGGCTAATGTCTGGTGTAGGCGCCACCTTACCCATCCGCGGTCCCTTCCTCTCTGCCGCGCGGCTCCTGTGCGGATCAGCAACTGCAGAAACTGCAAACCAAGCAAGGGCAGAAAGACACTATTACAAAACGTCTCTTTATATTTGAAATATAGTACACTTGAAATAAAAGTGCTTTTGTATGGAATCAGTGCATTTCATAGCAACTACAGGGAAGACCAGAAATGTGGACATTTCTAGGAGTCTCCTCCTGCCCTCTCCCCAGTCCAGCCAAGATGAAGAGTTGCATTTTCATCAGGAACAAGCATTTTTGTGCACATACTTTGAAAATATCTTACTGAGGGAGGACTCCTTACGCAGCTCCTCCTGGAAGCCAGGGCTGGCTCTACCACATCCACATGCAGTATCCACAGTCTCTGCTCGCTCTTCACAAAATTGGTCTAGGTCAACTTACGAGTTGTACTTAATTGTCTCTGTACTTGGCAGCATAATTCTCAAGAAAAAATACTGTCATTCTCATCAACAAAACAGCTGTTAAGCTAACAAGACTTCCTACAGCACTAATTACAACTAGCAAGAGACTGTAAATAGTACATTTTGTCTTTTAGACTTACAAGATTGTAAAGGATGTGCATCTATTGCTGTAATACCTTCACTTCTACAATGCCTTCTAAAAAATCTCAGAACTATCCACTCGGTCTTTGCAGTGCTCATGTATGTGTTCCAGTTTCTTTCTCATGTTTTGAACAAAGAAACATTCTTTAGTGACAGAACTGCCAGACTTTACTGACATGTTACACGAAGTTTATTATTCCAAAAGTTGATAAAGCAGAAATGAAATCATCTCGAGTTCACGTTTTTGTTGCATGCAATCCCTATGTAATGAGGTTGAGTCCCGCTGAGCTAAGAGCAGGAGGTTGCGGCGGCCGTTCCTGGGCACGCAGCGCCAAGACTGCGGCTGCCGCCCCGGCTTTGCCACGCGAGTGCCCGTATTACCCGTCCCCAGCAAGGACACGCTGTGCCCACACACCTGCCACCGCCACCAGGGCCTCCGCACTGCTACAGCACTGCTGCTTTGGAAATCCCTTGCAACGGAGATCTTTATTATTTACTATGAATTCCACAGATTTCGTGCTAGAGACCTTCACACCACAATCTGCAGAAACCATCGCGCCTGGCATCCCCCGTGCCAGACGGAAGGACCCTGGGCACACGTGGGCTTTGGGAAGATCCTCGAGCCTGAAAAGCTGCCTGCGGTGCCTGCGCAAGGGTGTCATCCATCCCACATCACTTCCCACGTCAGCTAGTAATTGACTTGATTTACTATCAAAAAATGCTTTTCTCAGGTGCACTCACTGAAAAGCATCTACATCACAAATAACTCACTGATAAATAACTTAATGACTATTTTGTATACTTTTCCCATTCCAAAGATCAAAGTATTTATTATTTTCACACCTGCCTATATTTATTTCTCTTTTCAAAGAGATTACACATTTACATTTCGGCCTCAAAATAAGACAAGATACAGAAGGTGGATGTTTCTTTGAAGACTATAATAAAGGTCCAATAGCAAATGTATTTTTGTTCCAGAAACGTGCTTACTTTACTAGAAAATTCACAGAATCGGAAAAAGAATAGAGAAAAAAAGAAAAAGGAAAAAAAAAAGAAAAGGCACAGAGCCCCCCAAGCAGGTAAGCTATAGACTATGTCACAGCAGGGTAAATGAACTGCATAACCCGGTGCTGTGAAATACACCGCGGCCCTGTGGCAGCTGCCCAGTAAAGCACACCTCAGCACTGCACAGTTTGGATTTTGGCAGCGCTCACCAGGGAGGCCTTTTTAGCAGGAGCGGAGGATCAGTATTCTTCTGGACTCACAGGATAAAGAAAAGTAAGATCCGGTGCAGACAGGTGGGGAAGAAGCGGCAGGAGCCGTTGCAGGGCAGGGCGCTGCCGGCGTTACCCGCGCGCAGCATCGGACACGGCGGCACAGGGCACCGCGCGCGTGCGCTCCGCCTGTGCTGGCTCTTCGGAGCTCACACAGGAAAATGAGAAATAGGAAGCAATGTGTAATTACACGGTAATAGCCAACACAATGCAAATTCAGCCATATTTACCAACCACCATATCAGCTTCCCATTCAAGCATAATCCTTAGCAGTTACTACATCAAGGCCTCCCCTCCAGCCTGGAAACAAGACAAACAGCAGGTTTTTCCTGAGACACATATACAAACTTTTCTGCTGAGAAGATAAAAAAATATGTATTTCTCATCTTTCCAAGCATTATTTTTATCTCGAAATTATTTTTAATTGGCATTACAATGCATCTTATTCTCTCATATAATGTTGCACCAGCTATATGCTATCAATGTCACAGCGTTGCTAAAACGTGCATTTGCAAATAGAAAACAAAATTTGCCTTCACTAATGCCTTTCAGTGCTTCACACTCAACGCTCAGGCATCTCTATTTCCTAGCTTACAAATACTTAGCACAAACTCACAGACCACCTACGCGGGGTCCTTTGGCTAGTTCCTTCGCACGGGCCACCTAACGCTGCCGAGATGAGCGCGCGCCCAGCGCCCGGCTCCCCGCGCCGCCTCGGCTGCTTTGGGAAACGTCCCTCTCACCGGGCTCCTTCTGCCGTGTTTGCTGTCACCCCCAGTCACTGCATCCCTACTGCAAATAACTGTCTACATATGAAGCGCATCTAGTTGGTACAAAATGAAGAACTTGGCAGCAGTGGACAGAACCCGCCCGCGTTCCCCTGCATTATCTACCCGTCCGTGGATGGCTGCATAAGATCCCCCAAACACCTCAGCTCTGAATGTCCCCAGGCCTGTTCTGTTAAACTTCAGCAAGATGGTTAATTTTGCATTGAACAAAAAACCTCTACATAAAACCATTAAGCTGGACTGTGTACATGCTTGCTTGGATTGGTTTATTCATTTTTCAAGTAAGTCTTCCTTAATATTTTGAATTTCCTTGCACTTAGAGGCAGAATTCAGCTCAAAACTGAAGCAAATATAGCTGGATTTCCCAAGGATCTAGGCCTGGTGGTCATGTTAATGTGGATTTTCCTTCCTCAGCTTTCTTTTCCCACAAAGTTGGTATTTTGCACTGCTTTAGCCAGCAAAACATGAAGACTTGGAGAACTGTTTGCTGGTTTCCTTCCACGCTGCTCTCTGCCAGGAACGCACCACCTTCCTTCTGAAAGCGTGTGCCTGCATCTACAGGCAACAGAGACGTGCCAAATGGTAAACTTAAACACAGACACACCTTCACAAAATCTCAAATTAAACTATTGTTATTACTCCATTCGAGGGATCCAATGGCTGCTAACCATAATTTAGCTAAGATCAAGTGTAAAATCTGGTTAATAATATCTGATACATCCTCCATCTAGGAGATTATATCCTGCATTTGCAGGGCATTGACTCAATAATCTAATAGGTCTTTTCCATCTCTGACTTCTATTAGCCTATGAATTATAACAAAAGGACCATTAAGCAAACCATAATTGTGGAAACAGCCTTTGACACATGAGACTAACTACTGCTATGGTGCAGGGAAAAAAAATCCGAAAATTAAAACATGGACAGACAATTGAAAGTAAAGCTTTCCCTTTATCCAAGTGTTAACTTGCTTGATTAAAACCATGAACAAAATCCCCGGGCGAGGCGGGAGGCGCTCTGTCCGCGCGCTCCTGCTGGTAGGAACGCCGTGGTCCGGCTGCCGGGACACGGGCCCACCGCGAGCGCCGTCCAGCGCGCGGCAGCGCCGCGAGGCTCCCGGGCGCCGCGGGACGCGCGCGTCGCCCTTCCGAGGGTCCTGGGCAGGGGCCATTGCCGCCGTTCGCTGCGTGTGAAGGTTTGGGAAATTCAGACATCCGCTAGCAAAACTGCCCGTCACGCACGCCTGCGAGGAAGGCCTGCAGCCTTGCAAGCACCCCAAGGAGAAAAACATCACCAAGAAAAGACGCCACGTTTTAATGCATTTCCAGGGAGCATCAACTTCACAATAGCCCAGCAGCATAAATACCTCTGAAGATGGGCAACAGCCCAACACCCTTCTGCAAGGCTCATTTAGATCTGAGTGCTCTACCCGGCTGTGTG
The DNA here is from genome assembly GCF_059628265.1 of Tinamus guttatus. NCBI lineage: Eukaryota > Metazoa > Chordata > Aves > Tinamiformes > Tinamidae > Tinamus > Tinamus guttatus. Next base: position 353,734 of record NW_028288607.1, read on the forward strand.
GCGGCAGGCAGGCCTTGCTCCCCATGATGTGGCAGCAGTTGGCAGAATCAAGGGCAGGCAGAAGGGATGGCTGCACGGAAACCTTGTTCCCTGCATCTTCTTTAGCCCCCGGCAGCACGTGCGGCACCACTGCCGGGGCAGGAGATCCCATGCACGGGATGCACGGGACCCTCAGTGCCGGTTATAGCTGAGTGCTGCCCCTGGATCCCCTTCGTGGCTGTGAAAGCCGAGCTGAGCGCAGCGTTCGCAGAGCACGAGGGGAATGCGCGGCCGGCGCCCTCGGGCACGGGCGCAGCGGAGCGCGCCGCTCGCCCGCGGCACCTCGGCGGTGAGCGCCGTCAACGCGCTTCCCGTCAAGCCACGGCCTCCCGCTTCCCAAAGAATTGCAAGTTTAATTAGCAAGTACTTTTTATGAGTAACTTCCCTTTGTTCCATTGCCTTCTCCAATGAATGTTTATGCAAAGCATTCATTAAGGACAGCTCTACAGTATTATCTCTCTCTGCTGCTGCTATTTGCAAATACTGCAAAGAGAAAGCACTGGCTGGTATCTCGCCTTCATAAATTTCTCCTGCTTACAAGTGTAAGATTTCGGGCTGTAGGAGCTGCAAGCTGGAGGGCAGCCCACGCGTTCATTTGTTGTACAAGCTCCCTCACAGCTGTGCCAAAGCGCCACAAAGCAGACGTGCCGCACATCTGCTCGGGCAGCCCCAGCCCGGCGCCGGCGCGCGCTGCCAAGTGCCGCCGCTGCCAGCGCGTGCGGCTGCAGCGTTATTATTGTGATGCCGAGGGACGGGCAGCGGGATTAGGAGAGCTCGCAAGATCACTTCTGTTTGTGACCCAGGCACGGTTTGAGAACGGGCCCTTTCAAACGGCAGCGTGTAAAATTACATATTTTTGCAATACGGTACGTACAGCTATATTAGCGCTTTCATTTAAAAATCATGCTTCCTTGGGGGCTACGAGTTGGCAGTATATATTCTCCATGGACCAAAAGCAGCCACACTAGAATTATATTTTTCTTACTAAAATCGAGCCGTAGAAAAACAGACCCAGGCAGATAGTGCCTGCTGCCTGAACAGAATCCGTGAGAAAGACACAGGAAAACTCACTTGGGTTAAACAGGAAAGTTTAATGAAAATGCTGACGGGTCGGCATTTCACTCTCCTCCTCTGCTGAACTCTGCTGTTCTCGCACGCACAGGTTCATCACATTAAGAAAAGGAATCACTGACTGCTCAGTTCTGTCTTGCCTTTCCACTTCAGATCACATCTCCAATTTTTCTTTTGTCTGCATGTCCCATGACAAAAGACTTTGCGTTACATTCCTTTCCAGCTCTGATTTTACATCTTTCCTTTCAAGTTCCTTCCTTCTCACTAAATACCTGTGTTCTGTATTATTTCTGCACTCTTACAGCAAGTAAGAGTTAATATGTAAAAAGATACATATAATGTCAACCTGATTCCAGCCCTAATTCCTGGACCCAGCTTGTCTCAGAAAAGGGAACGCAGGCTGCATGAGCCTGGAACACTATCAACTTCTAGAGGGCCCTGTATCTATTGCTAAAATAATATTAGCAGCTTGCTTGCTTGAAAAAAAATAGCAAATTTCATCTGAAAATACGCCACACGTGCTCGTTATCTTTGCAGCGATGGACAGGGATGTTCTGCAGCGCACAAACACGCGGGGCGGCCGCGCGGGCGCCCTCGTCCCCGTGTCGCGGCCGTCCGGGCGCTGCTCGCGCCGCTCGCTTGCCATCGTGCCAACGTGCTAACATCCTTGCCAGTTACAATTAATCTTTCGAGCAAGACTTCGTGAGGCACTGCATCGGAAGTCCAACCATATTAACATTTCCTGCATTCTTTTTCATCCACCAATTTTTGTAATTCAGTCTAAAAATGATTGAATGTAATGTCATGTTTTTTTCTGTATTTAAAAAAAAAATCTAATCACTATTTTATGTTCATGTTTGTCTGAATAAAGAATACAGTGTTAACCCTAATTAAGTATTTGCTGAACTTGTAAAGGAATTACTGGCATTTAAAAAAAAAAAGATTTTTTTTGAAATTGCACTCAAATGCAGGAGCATCTCTGAGTGTCCGCAGGGACTTCGTATCCTCTGTTCACTACACAGAATAAACCTTTCTAAAGCCTCCATGACACGCAGCTTCCTAGGACTGCACAAATAATGGTTTCTCTCTAGCTCCTTGTTTACTGCAACTGCTTTCATCCATAAGATTTTAAGACAGGAATAGAAAGCGGATGTTTGCAGTTAATTTTGGCTAACAACAATCTCACCCTATTTGCTTTCATATCAATAACAACTTGTTCCAATTAACTTTATGCCATTATTTCACTGCTGTTTTGTAAATCTGCTAAAAAACACAACTCTGAAATAAACGTATTATAGAGAATGCTTCTATTTTGCTTAGCAGTAGCCACATCCTTCATTTACAAATGATTACAGAAATAATGTGAATACATGCAACTTATTTGTTTTTGTTAGGAAATTAAATGAAGTAAAAACATTACAGTTGTTTAAGTCCCACAAGCTCCATCATTGGAAACTGGTACGAGGATTTGTTTTTATAAAAATTTCAAGCTAAAAAAAAAAATGATTACAAGATTTGCAATTAATTTCCAGTAGACAACTGTGTTTTATTACCCTTGCTTACGTATTCAGTTATACTTGCCATAAATACCTCATAAACACCGGGTCAGGGGTTCTAATCCTTCCCATTTACCAAATACATCACGATGCTATAGTTACCCTCCAGTACTAACATGCCCTTAGTGTTGATAGTCTGCCCATGCCAGTACATATTTGTTCCTAGGGTTTGCAAAAATCAGGCTCCATTGTAAAGCAAGATCCATAACCAAATATTGGTGGTCATATCACAGTACTCAAAAATCACATTGATGTTCTTTAGAAACAACACACAGGGAGAACATCCAAGTTTACATTAAAACAGAAAATCAGACTGTTCCAGGATCTGATCCGTTACGTTCCCAGAACACTTAATAGAGGAGAGATGTAAAAGTCCCAAGTTCTGTTCTAAAAAATATGAAGTCCTGAAGCCTCAGTAAATAACCTTGGTTACAAAACAGCACAGAAAACACTGCTCACCGGAGCCGCGAGCGCTCCTTCAGCGGGCTCAAATTCCTGTCCTGCCACTTCTGTATTTGCTCTTTCTTACAACAGCAGAGTCTAAAGTTGTCACAACCGAGGATCCTGAACTATTTAGATGGCTTTGAAACAAAATTACCTAACAACTTGCAGTGATGGTTATGTCTGCTTATATAAAGGCATTTTAAAACTGGAGGCAGTAACAACATCCTCAGTGTGCGAGGCTGCTTGCTAAGGGCGGCCTTACAAAACGGTCCTGTAATGGCAGCGGAGCGCCCGAGGTCCCGGAGCAGCAGGCAGAGCTGTTCCCGCAAGCGCAGCTGCACCCGTGACGCGTCCGCGCCGGCGCCGCGAGCGAGCACGGCACCGGGCCTCGCCGCGCAGCCTCCCCCGGCCGCAGAGCCGGCCTGACAGCCCTGCCGGCCAGCGCGCTCACCTGCCCTGCCGCCGCGGCCACCGAGCCGCGCGGCGCCCGCATGAACGCACGAGGAGTATCTGGGACGAAAAAACGTCAGACCTCAGCAAGCCAGGAACGGTCTTAAAGGAAATAACGTTTAGGAGTGATCCTATAGAATTAGCCATGTCACTGTCTTAAAAAAAAAAAAAAAAAAAAAAAAGGGAAAAAAAGAAAAAGAAAAAAGAAGAAAAAGGAAAAAAAGAGTGATCCTGGTACCTAAAGCAGCCGGGAGCCACCTGCAGACTCCCTGCAGGGCCTCCCTTACCGAGAGGGGCCAGGCAGCCCGTGCAGCCCAGGGTCCTCTACACTTCACCGTCCCTCCGAGCGGCACTGCCACTTACCTGAGCGCACGCGGAGGCGCCGCTGCCACGAGGCCGCACACACGAAGCGCTCACGGCTGCCGGGCCCCGGCAGCACCGGTGACCCGCACACGCAGCGCCCACGGCCTGCCGCGGCTCCCTGGACACCTGCCCCCTTCGCCCTCAGAACAGTGTCAGACACTGCCTTTCATCCGGAGGACCCCTGGCAGAGGCACCCCGCTTACCCCGCGGGTTGCTCCAAGGCGGGCGTTACAACCCGGGCCCTTCCCAGGCCCATGGCGACCTTCCCGCCGGCCGAGCCACCACACGGCAACGCGTCCGTCCTGGTGCACGGCCCGGCGCTTCCCTCGCCCTCCTTTCCGTTAAGGAAGAAGCTCGAGCGCTTCTTGTTTGAAGTAGGTACCCTAACTATTAACCAAGCTGCAGAACCAGTGCAGGCCTGCCCTTCCTCCTCACCGTGCCCACGCTGTATCTGTGACACCTCCTCACCTTTGGGCCAAATGCACCCAATTACCACATCCAAACTGCACAGCTGTTCCAGTAGCTAAATACAGGTGCTTTCATTCTCAGCACTTAAGGAATACTACAAGTTTAATACAAGTTTTGTTGGAGAATGGGAACAAAAAGAAAAAACTTGTTGCCATTTATTTTACTAGTGCATTACAGCTGCATTTTATTATCTGTAGTTCTCACTGGGTCACTGTAGTATACTGTATAATTTGCATTTCTGCTAAAATGATAGAGTAATTAAAAGTTTACATTGATGTTGCTTTGTAGAAAATGTTAGCTAAAAAAAAAAGCTAAGTAATATTATTTACCATTTATTAACTTAAGCCCATATATGTAAGATCTCAACAAGCATTAAAAAATCTCAGCCAGCACTGTACCAGATTTATCCTATTAGAGCCACTACTTCAATCAACAATCTGAAGTGCTGTGATACCACGTCACTCCAGCACACACACGAACCACCGCAGCCTGCAGAAAAACAGCCCTAGAAAACACAACTGCTGCGAATCCGAGGAGCCGGGATTCAGCCCTGCAAAGGAAACGTAAATTGGAAAGCCCTGGGTGTACATACGAAAATAGTTACGATATCATTTCTCCCGAACAGGAGGATTTATCAGGATTAACTCCTTCCACACTGTGAAGGCCACCTAATTGTAGAAGAGCAAGGGGAGGTGCCATTTAAAAAAAAAAAAAAGAAAAACAAAACAAAAATTTCCACTGTTATTACAGAAGCTCTCTGACTGCAGTCCCAGACCTACCAACTAGATTTGACTAATTATAGAGCACTGTACATAGGTGTAGATAAACACTAGAAAGAATCTAAATAGGGGACAATTCAACCAATTTATTGTTTACATTTATCCAAAGTTAATTTTAGCATCAGTCATCTAGTGGTCCGGCATGTTTTATCTTGTAGAAAACACTGTATTTAAAATTCCAGTGATCACAGATCCTCCGTTTGCAGGTATATAGTTACCTTGTAGAATCAAATACTACTGCCTTGCTAGTGCGGCACGGTCACAAACCTAGCACGCCAACACAGCCCCTGCTCTAGTCCCGCAAGGAGGAGATGCCCTGGGCCCATGTCTGTGGCATGCACCTTTCTTTCGAAAGGGATCACAAATCACCTGCTTCGTCAGAATGAACCCTTCTGCCTACAGCTGTGCCACATTAGAATGTAATAATCCCATTATTTACTTAGCCTCACACTTTGAAAATCACAAAACAAAGCTGAAGCTCCTTGGCAGATCCATCCTCCTGCTTCCAATCCAAACGGCCCTGCCAGAGTCACCTGCGGAAGGCAACGATTTGCTACACAACCGGGGGGAGAGGAAATAATGGAGGAAATCGGGAAAACAGAGAAAGCGCACACCATATATAAAATGTCAAATATGTCAAAATATTCATGAATACCAACATCTCCCTCTGCACCATAACCAGCTGTAAAGGTTACTTAGGGCTAACGTTTCAGCAAGTGCAGATTATGCAGCAGTGGGTTTACTTATACATAAGAAATCAGCTACAGGTGCATTCAAAGTGCTTTTATGGATGCAGCCAGTACAGGGATTTCTCCCACTAAAAGTAAAGCCAGAAAGGTATTTAAAAAAATCACATAAAACATGAATTTCTAGCTTTGACTACCCTAGACATAAATTCCTACTGGCTGCTTTCTATGTCTGTGACATATGCGATGAGGATAATTATGTAAGGGACTAAGGAAGCAAGTGTTGCTGATTGCATTCCAAAACTAATAAGGCTCCTACCAGGGTCTCGTGCCCACAGTAATTCATCTTTTCAGGACTACATTTAGAATAGGCACTTTCAGAATACATTGCAACACTTTCTTGTCCCTAAGTCACCAACTGTGAATTATATCAGAATAACTGCAGACAAGTACAGTTTTATGGAACTTGAAGCTTAATACATGCAAGGCATGCTTTATATTATCCAGGCCCTCAGACAAATAAAGCTTAAATGCTAGAAAATGAACGGAATAGGCTGTATACGCAAATAGCTGACCTGAACTCACCCCCAGTTTGTTTGTTGAGTTTGTAAATTTGTATGTATTTTGGAAGATTATATTTCAGTGCAATCTTCTCACCCTTGCGAATCAGGGAAATGCATTTCACTTTGGAGAAGGAAAGAGCAATGAGACAGCCCACAGTAAAACTCTGTGGAGTTTTACTCTGCTTTATTGGAAATACAAATGTGACTTTCAGGTAAATAAAGGAACCAAAAAAAAAAAAAGAAAAAAAGCATTCTCATTCATTCGTACATTGAAGGAGTGTCTTTAGAAGTCACCGCAATTGTATGGGCAGAAGTTTAGTCTGAATCAGTTCAGAGACACGGTGATAACACGAACTAGAGAAAAAGAGATCTTGGGAAACAAAATAAATCACAGTTTTGTCTGCCTTTTCACACAAACCAAGCAGAAAAGGCAGTAACAAATTTCATAATCATCATGGAGCTAAAACAGGTAATACACCTATTAATCTGTATGCCTAAAAAAAAATAACAAAGCTTTTAATAAAAAAAAACACCTTTTAAAAAAAGATTCATTCAACTCTGCATTTTGAGCTTCCACTCCCAACACTTTTCTCAAAGTCTCCTTCTTTTCTAGCATTTCCTTTCTGCGGGGGCAGCGCAGCGGCCCTGCCTCTCCGCTCGCCTTGCCGAGAGCGGACCCCGCTAAGCCGAGACAGCCCCTGCACGCGTGGGAACGGCACCCGAACCCCAACCAAACCCAAGCCCACTAACCAGGCGCTGCTCGCACGCGCTTAGCGCGGCCTCGCGCTGCCGCAGAGCGCGGCTGGCGCCCGGCCGCAGCGCCGCTGCTCCTGTGACAGAAGCCTCGTGTGCCACTGCGTGTCCTGCGCCTGTCGCCTCCGCAGCAGCGAGCAAGCAAACACGCTGGAAGATGAAACCATCTAGTAGCTGCAAGGAACAGCCAGGCCAGGTGTAAAATGGCTGCATCAGGACAACTTCTGCTCCTGTCCAGGCACAGGGGATTAAGCATGTTAGGAAACTTATGACGGAAGGTAGTGAGCAGGGCATCTAGTGAAAAAATCCTTCCATTTGAGAGATTAAATCTGGCATAAAATTAAAACAGGTACAATTTTCATTTATGGGTTGAAGTCACAACTTTAGCCAATGCCTGTGGCAATATTGTGTGCTGACCTCACCAGCCTGGTCCAGCCAGGACCTAAGAGATGAGCTCGCAGAGCTGGCGGCTGCACAGGCAGAGCCACGCGATGCGACGGGCTCTGCTTTCTTTCCACAGCCTGTGTTCTGAACTGTCTATGCCCAGCCCAGCCGCGCGCTTTGCGCCTAGCGAACGGCGCAGGGCCCCTTCACCAGAAACAACAGCACGAAGCAACGCGGGGGGCCCGGGCTCTGCACAACCCCAGGCCTGGCCCTGCGGAGCGCCCGGTGCCAGCCTGGTGCGCCAGGACAAGCAGGGACAGTGTCACCACCACGGACACCTCAAACGTTGCTGCGGGGAGACGCTGCCCTGCGGACACTGCGCTGAGCCCGGGAGCAGGGACACCCACGGAGCCGCCCACGGGCTCCCTGCAGGGCTGCCCCGGCTCCGCGCACCCGCCGAGCCGGCGCAGGGGCTCGGGGGCCTTGGTCGCCACTCGGTGCCCAGGACAGGCCCGCAGCGAGCGGCAGGCGCCGAGCGCGGAGCAGCGAGGGCGGGCGGCACCCGCCGGCCCGGGACCCGGCTCCGCTCCCGCTCGCCCCGCTTGTTTCTCCCTGTCCCTCTCCCGATCGCACACGCAAGAGCAGGTTAAAGGCAGGCACGGGGAGAAACGCGACCGACGGCCGCGCCGCTTACCCCGCTGCGCGCCGCACCTGGGCCCTTCCTGCCCCGCTTCCCGCGCGCACCGACGTTCCGCGGGGCCGGCCGGCAGCAGCCGCGGGGCGCGACCAGCGCGGCCGGGGCGCCCGGTACCCGGCGGGCGCCGCCGCGGGCCGATGCCGGCTCCGTCGGCGCCTCCAGACCCCGTGCGGGGCGCGCGGGGGGGCCCCGGGGTGACCGCGCGGCGGCTCGCGGGGAAGGAGCGAGGGCTGGAGACCCGGGGCAGCGAGACCTCTTCGCTGCCGCCCGCCGCGGCGCTGCCCCTCACGAGCCCCGCCGCACGCGGGAAACCGCGGCGGGAAACGGCGGCGGCGGGAGAGAACGGCCGCGTGAGGCGGGAAACGGCGGCGGCGGGAGAGAAGCGCCGCGCGAGGCGGGTAGCGGCTCTGGACGCGCGGCGGGCGCTGCGGCTCCGCGGCCGCCCCGTGTCGACGCCGCTGCCCCGCGCGCGGCGCCGCCCGCCCTGCCCCTGCCCCTGCCCCTGCTCCCGCCGCCGGGGAAGCGGCCGGGGCCGGCGGAAAGGCCGCGGCCGCCGAGGAGATCCCCGCGTGGGCAGAGCCCGCGCGAGCCGCAGTCCCGGCTGCCGCCTCCGCCCCGACGGCGGGGGCCCGTCCGCGAGCCCCGCGGTTGCCGCGCGCGGGGAGGCAGCGGGGGGCGGCGCGGAACGAAAGCCGCGGGGCTGCGCGCGGGCGGGACGCGCGGGCAGAGCCGGGCGGTCCCCGCGGGTCTCCGGCCGCGCTCGGCGGACGCTGCCCGTCCCCGCGGCGCTGCCCGTGCGAGCCCCGCCGCGGGAGCCGCCCGAGTAACAGCCGGGAAAGGACCAACCTTCTCGTGCGGCTTTTCCTCTTCCTCCTCCCGCGGAGCTGGCAAGTTCTGCTGCACACATTACTTAAATGAAACAGCCCCATCCATCCTCCTCTGCAGTTTATTACTACATTGTCAGGCTATTGTCCTGCATTTGCAATGGATGCTGGTGGTGGTGCTTCTCACTTAGACAGAAAGAAGACGAAAGTCTATTCGTTTACGTGTTTTATTGTTGTAAACATTAAAATTGTCTTTCCCAAAGAAAGAGTTATCAGGAAAAAAAAAAATCCGCGTTTCTAACTGTCATACACCATAGAAAAAAAGGCAGTGACTCGTATAATGTGCCATACTGGAAATATACAAAGAAAAATATTACACAATATGGCAATATTAAAAATATTACTCGAACATAAAATAATATATTAACCGACAATTTTAGACATTAAAAAACAAAAACAGAAACAAAACAAAAATTCAAAGTGCTCAGTAATTTCCAGGGAGTTATGTATATTATAAGCACTCTGGAAACAGTCAAAAGCTGCTGCATGCAAGATTTGTTTAGCTTTAGACAACAAAATAATCAAGATATAAACTTCTTTTTTTTAATCAACATCAACAGTACATACAACACTTACAAACAAGGAATGTTGGACGGTGTTTACAAACACTATGTGTCCCTTTGTCGAGGAGTTCGGTTTTGTAATACTTGTGCCCACCTATTTTACAATTGAGAAAATGTTTGAAGCTTAGATAACTACCAATCTTTATAAAAGCTAACAGACTACATAGTGTCTGAAATACTATTTATAGAATATAGACATTACTGAAATAGCAAGTGCCTATAACATTGTCACCCTAGAATCATCATGCTTCCCTGTTATGATTTATTTTTATTTCTTCCTTTTTTTGCAAACATGTTTAGTTTTTTTTTTAGTATTATTTTCAATATTTATTCATAAATAGGCACATAATAATCAGAATAATTTTTAAAAAGCCAAACTGATAAATTTACAAGCCTTTGCCTTCTTTAATGACATGCCACCCACGCAACATTTAGGTTTTAGTATATATTACAGCTTTCTTTTACAGCCGAAAACTCTAAGAGGGTGAGACTTGTGGGTCACTTTAATACTTTTGTCATCATATGAGTCTTAGCTGCGCACCCGGCGTTGCCAGATATGTTCATCTTTTTAACCAGAAGTCCTTAATAATAAATTCATTTTAAGCTGATAATAAAAAGTTTATACCATGGTATTTGTGTAGTCCATGATCTGAATCCATGATGCCCCAGAGCCAAAATGCCCATTCACGTTCTGCCTGCAGGAAGTTAGCAAGTTTTTTGGGGATGGGAATCTGGCACCCAAAGGTGCCGCTTTGCGCCCAGATGAATCCCCCTTCAGACAGGTGGAGTTTCTTTTAAGTTCAACATAAGTGCATGGGAAGAGTCTTAAAAAGGTAAAGTGTCCAGAAAAAGTTTGTCGATTATTGCTGGAGGTGGCACCAAATCTTCCAATTTCAGGTAGAAAATGCGCTGCAGCCCCTGCGTGCAAAGAGTGCGAAGTTCAGGGAGCTTCCCCAAGAGTTTGGACAAATAATTGGGGCGATTCAATCCCCCGTTATTGAAAGTCACATGGTCTTTGAGACAATTTACAATCTTGTTTTGCAGTTCTTCCACCCTCTTGGGTTCCTTAAGCCCATGCCTCTCTGCAAAAGACAAGGATGCAGCCATTACAGGTGAGCAGCGCGCGGAGCGCAGGGGCAGCGCGATGCCTAGTGCTGCGGCGGGGAAAAGAAAGAGAAGGAGGCACCGACCTGTCACCATGGCCAGGGCAGCGATGCAGGAGAACGCGGAGATGTCGATGTTCATGTTTTGCAAGTTGGAGGAGAATTCCACGATGGAGTCGATCCATTCGCCAAAGCCACGGACGCACTGCAACCGGTGCAGCACAACCCCATTGCAGAAAATAAGCTTGCCCTCCACGGGGTTTGACCTGCGAAGAACAGGGCAAGCCCAAAATGAACGGAGAATGAATGAGCGGAAGGAAGGAAGGCAGATCAGAAAGGGGAAAATACGGAAAGAGAGAAAAGAAAGAGAAAAAAAAAAAAGAAGGGAAAGCAAAAAAAAAAAAAAGGAAAAGAAAAAAAGACAAAAAGCAAGACAAAAAAAAGAAAAAGAGAAGCAAGATGGGGGGAGAAAAGCTAAACAACTAATTACTTGAGGAGCAATAAATGAAGGATTTAAGAGGCACCTAATTACGGAGGAGTTAATAAAATGCAGATCAGTGGACCCTGAAAGGCCGGGTTTGCGGCGCCCCGCAGGGCCCGCTCGGGGCGGTACCTGTAAGCGAGGCGCAGCACGAAGAGCTCCAGGAAGGCGGACTCGAAGAGCAGGTCCTGGTCTGTTTTGGGGAGCTCGGTAAAGCCGGGGATCTTTTCTGCCCACCCCCGGATGATCTCCATGGAGCCCGTGAGGAGATCGTAGAACTGCTGGATGTGCTGGGTGTCATCCCCGCTCATCTGGTAGTCAGGGCTAGCCTGGAACTGGAAATTCATTTTAAAAAGCACTTAATGAGGTTCTCTAAAGTATATAACCCGTGAAATTGCTAACCCCGTTTCTAGTCGGGGAGCCGGGTTTTCATAACAATTAAACCTCTCTCTGACCAGTGAGGAAATTAGATGTTCCGGGGCAATTAATTCAATTAGGGCCGGTGCTACGAGGTCGCCGCTTTCAATCTGCAAAGGGCCGTTCGGGCAGGCGCGGCGAGCGCTGGTGCGCGCGGCGGCCGGGGCCGGGGCCGGGGCCGGGCCGGGCCGGGCCGGGCCGGGCGGCGCCGCAGGCTCCGCCTGCCCGCGCTCCCCCCGCCCGCCCGCCGCGCTCGAGCCGGCCGCGCCGTCGGGCCGCGCCGGGACCCCCGCGAGCAGCCGCCGCCGCTTACCCGGGAATAGTCCAGGCTGGTCATAGCCGGGTTGGAGTCGACATGGGCCCTCACCAGCGCACTGATCAGACTCACCGGCGGCGAGGGCGGCGCGGGCTCCTGCGGGCTCTTCGGCTTGGACGGCAGGCGGCCGCGGCGGCCCTTGAGGCTGTCCGTGCGCACCACTGCAAGAGAGCGGCCGCTGAGCGCGCCGCGCCGCCCCGCGCCGCCCCGCGCCGCGCCCGGCCGCGCACTCACCCTCCTTCACCATGCCCACGGCCAGGCACTTCTGGAAGCGGCAGTACTGGCAGCGGTTGCGGCGGCGCTTGTCCACGGGGCAGTTCTTGTTGGCCAGGCACACGTACTTGGCGTTCTTCTGCACCGTGCGCTGCGGGAGCCGCCGTGAGCCGCGCCCGCCACCGCCGCCGCTCCGCGCTCCCTGTCCCCGCGCATCAGCGGCGCGAGGGGGGCAGCGCTAACGGGCGGCCGCCCCGCGGCTCCGCGCGGGGAAGGAGCCGCTCGGCAAATACAGATCCGTGGGCATTCATATTATTTACATTCCTCGGAGACCCTCGCTATTTAAAATGATCGGATTATTCAATCAGGATGGCAAAATAAAGAGATAGCTTAATTTGCCCCGGGGGAATTCCGTTCCGCTTGGTTAGTCTGGACACGGTGCTCTGTCCTAAGTGATTTTCATCCGCGGGGAGCGCGCCCGCCCGCCCGCCCCGCTCCGCGCCGCCCTGCGCAGCCCTCCGCGCCGCCGCTCACCTTGAAGAAGCCCTTGCAGCCCTCGCAGGTGCGCACGCCGTAGTGCTGGCACGCGGCGTTGTCCCCGCACACGGCGCAGAGCCCCTCGTTGGATGGGGAGCCCCGCGAGGGTGGCGAGGGCACCTGGCTGTCAAGCAGCTGTGGCGCGTGGCCCAGCGGCAGCCCCGGGAAGGCCATGGGTGGCTGCTTGCGCAGCGCGCTGGGCACGGCAAACGGTTGCCCCTCGACGGTGTGGTGTGCGCCCGCCGGCTCCGCGCCCATGGGCACGTGCAGCGGCCCCTCGAAGCGCATCTGGCAGCTGGACACGGGCGTGCCGGGTGGCGACTGCTTGAAGGAGAAGAGCGAGAGGCGCGACACGGGCGTCTTGCGCTGCTCCAGCATGTGTGTGGTGGCCACGTAGTTGGGGTGGAAGTTGTGCAGGGGTCCAGGGTCCTCCCACACGGGGCCGTGCTGCACCTGGAAGCCAGGTGTGGAGGGTGTCGGCGGTGAGGAGGGCTTGTAGTACACGGAGCCCGAGTGCGGCATCATGTCCTCGGCCGGCGCGGGCAGGTGGCCATGCTGCTGGTAGCTGTGCATCGGGATGTCCTCCACCTTGATGGAGGACTGCTGGCCGCCCAGGGGCATCTGGTACAAGCACGGCGGCTTCACGTCGTAGCTCGTGTTGTAGTTGTCCATGAAGGTGCTGAAGCTGGGCAGGGACGTGGTGGCCGTGATCTCGGTGTTGGTGAGGTCCATGCTGAACTTGACGAACTCGGGTGTGAGGAAGTCGGAGCTGTACTCCCCCGACGAGTGGTAGCTGTAGCTCTGCGAGGCCGGGCTGGCTCCCTGGGGCGAGGAGCCGTACTGCGCCTGGACGCAGGGCATGGCTGCGAACGAGACGCCGTGAGCGGCGCGGAGCGGCACGCGGGGCGCGGAGGGGCGGCCGCGGCGCCGCGCACCCACCTTCAGCCGGCGGAGAGGCGCTCTCGCGGGCACGGCGGGCGGACAGCGTCGGGGCGCGGAGCGCGGCGCGGCTCCCAGCGTTCAGCCGCCCGCGGCGGGGCCGGCCTGCCCGGCGCGCTCCCTGCAACGCACAGAGCCCGCGCCGCTCAGCGCCCGCGCGGGCTGCGCGCCCCGCCGCCCGGGCAGACGTGCAGCCCCCGCGGCGCCAAACTTTGCCCGCCGAGAGGAAACTTTCCGCGGCGGCGGCTGCTGCTCCGCGTGCGGCCGGGCGCTCCCCGGCGGGGGGAAGCCGCGCGCGCTCCGCCTGTCCCGGGCGCGCCGCTCCGCCCGCGCGCAGCCCTCCCGCGACCCTCGCGCTCTCCGCGGACAGCTCGGCGCGGAGGAGGCTCCGGCAGCACGTCCCAGCGCCGGGCGCGCCGAGCAGCCCGCGCTTTCCCCGCCGCGACAGCTCCGCGTCTGCCCCGACGGCGCCCGCGCGCGGAAATCCCGCGGCGGCCCCGCGGGGGCGGCTGCGGCGAGGACGGGACATGCCCCGCGCGGCGCCGACCGCGCAACTTCCCCGCCGGCGGCGCCGCGCGACAGGTGCGCGGGGCTGCGCGGCACTCGGCGGAGCGCGGGGCACTCACCGATGCGCGGGGCGCTCAGCGGAGCGCGGGGCACTCACCGGAGCGCGGGGTCCTGCGCGCTCATGCAGGGGCCGGGCGGCGGCGCGGGGCGTGCGCGGCAGCGCAGCGCGGAGCGAGGCGGGCGGGCGGAGTGGCGGCGCCGCAATGTGCCTTTGTTTATGTGGGCGCCTGTTCCGGAGCCAACATGCACCTAAAGGCTGCGCGCGTCAGCGCGCGTCAGCGCCGCGCGCCCAATCAGCCGTCCAGGGGGCTGGATCTGCGCGCCCCGCCGGCCGCCGCTCGCTTTGGTAAATTTCCGACGTGACATCACCGCGAGCGCACGGCTTAAGGTGGGAGCGGCCCTTCACCTTGCGGCCGCCCCCCGCGACGGGGCGCCCCGCAGGCAGCGCCCCGACGGGACGGGCGCGGGGCGGCGTGGGGCGGCGCGGGGCGGGCACGGGGCCGTGTTTCCCTTTCCCCCCCGCCGTCGGCAGCAGGGCCGGGGCGCAGCGGGGGGGACGGGCCCGGGCCGCCCCGTCGGGGCGCGCGCAGCCCCCGCCGCCCCCTCGGGCCCCGCGGGGCGGGGTGGGCGGGGCGCGAGGGGGCGGGGCTCATTTGCATGCGCGCTGCGTCACCCGCCCGCGGCGCCGCCGACGAAAGGGAAAAAGTGAGCGCGGGGCGGGGCGCGTGACGCAGCGGCCGCCGCCGCTGACGCAACCGCCCGCCCGCGCCGCGAGCGGCGGCGCCGCGCGGAGGGGCGCGCGCCCGCGGGGATCCCCGCGCCGTCCCCGCCCATCGACGGCGCCCGGGGCTGCCCCGCGCGGCACCGCGGGGCCCGGCCGCGCCGCCGGAGCCGCCAGGCCGCAGACGTGGCCCTTCACGAGCGCCAGCGGCCTCGTGCACCGAGGGCACCTTCCCGAGCTCAGCGCTCCACCGCTCCGGCGTTTTTTCCCAGGTTGAATCCTCTGTTGCAATTCTCAGCCTGTGTGGGAAAAAAAGAAAGCCACATAGAACACATGATTTTCCGTGACAGTTGGAAGGCAAACTGCTATGGTAAAGCTACGTGATGCATCTACTCACAGCACTTGTTCCCCTACTAAAATAAAACCAAAACCACAAAAGCAAAAAAAAAAAATGGTTACTATTTTCAATAGACGAGAGCACACAACACAGTGAAGGCCAGAAAAAAAATACTGTGCTGGACATCCTCATTGTAAGCGCCTTTTTGTACAGAATGGCATGCAGAAAAAGCAGTGCAACCTTAACAGAGAAAGCTCAAGTTTTAAACAAAATCCTCCACAGAAGCATGTGAGTCGGAGTGGTTCATGTGCGACTGTGCTGGCCCCATCGTACCCAGCTTCTCCCACCGTTCTCGGTCTGGGATTCCCTTCCCGCCGTCTGAACCCCCGGCTGGCAGAGGGGCGAGCGCAGAGCGCGGCTGCCCTGGGCCGCCCTGCGCAACCCCGGCGCTCGCAGCAGCGCTCCGGCTCTGCTCCTTGCGCTCGTTGCTGCCTGTGAACACATGAACCCCTTGGAACCCGGTCAGCGGGGGCCTCCGCGGTCGACAAGCGCCTATGGCACCGGCCCTGCGAGGAAACGTACAGCGGAGACCCTTATAGCGGCAAGTAATGCACCTAATTACCATATCCTTAGAATAGATGTAATATAAATTTCATTACTCACTTAAAAGTTCTAAAGTTAACAGCATAAACTTGAAGTTGAGTAATTAAGTAATCCTTATATAGACACTTATTAAAGTATTTATACATATTATCTTAAATCTACATCTATCATTTTGCCAATTAAAATTAGGACTTTAATTGCAATTAAGTAATTTAATTGCCAATTGAACAGCAAAATTGCTAAGTGACTAATTTTAATGCCTATTTTAATTACCAATCATGACTGGGGAGGGAGCTAATCAAGCAGTATCAGAGTAATGATGTGAAAAAAAATGGAGAACAAACATTCAAGACTACATGCTTTTAAAAAAGAACTCCAAATTAAATAAATGCAAACACAATTTTATACATGTGGTGAAATGCTATATTTTGGTATCTAAATACATGAGCACAAAGAACACATTTAATTAAAAAGAACCGTCACTCTCCCACTGATGTATTAAATATGAAGTGTCCTTTATACTTTATTTACATATTAGTCTCACTTTAAAAGTTAAGCCCCAAACTGGGTATGAATGTGAGACTGGAGCAAGTGAATGAATAACTTGACAGGCTGAGCTGCCATGGAGCTGTGATACTCAAATATATATATATATATAGACACTCAGTGAGTGTGAGGCGGGATAATAACCCCCCGCAGCACGTTACGCACAGGCACACCGCAGTCCTAATGAGCCGGGACCGTATGTTCCGTGCGGAGCCCCCGGCACCCCGGAGCTGGGGTTGCTGCCCGCGGCAGCAGCCCCATCTCCGCGAGACGGCACCGCGGCTCATGGGAGGCCCCAGGCCCCCGTGCCATGGGGCCGCTGCTGCAGCGGGCGCGGGGCAGTGACACCTGCGCCAGGGAACATCCAAGATGCTTTATTTGTTCTCCAGTTGCCATCTGGGGCGACCAGCAGCGTCCCCAGGGGTGCCCGAGGGAAGGAGGCACCGAGCAGCCCCAGCGCCTGCCTCCAGCTCCACAGGGAGAGCAGGACAAGGGGGGCTGCTGTTGGGCTTGCACTGAGGGGTTGGGCCGGGCCTCACGCCGCCCCTTGACCCAGTTCTGGCCCCTGACCCAGGCCCGACCCGGCTCCTGTCCCAACCCCTGACCCTGGCGGTGCACCGCAGGTGGCAGCTCTGCTGTGCGCGTATGCACCTCCTCGTGCACCACGGCACGGTGCCATGAATTGCTGGGCGTCACTGCATCACCATGCATCGCTGGGCATCACCATGCATCAATGGGCTTCACTATGTGCATCACTGTGCATTTCTGGACATTGCTGGGCATCACTATGCATCAATGGGCATTGCTGTGTGTATCACCATGCATCACTGGATATCACTGTGCATCACCGTGCATTGTTGTGCATCACCGTGCGTCGCTGTGCATCACCATGCATCACTGTGTGCATCGCTGTGCATCACCATGGATCACTGCGTGCATCGCTGTTCACCACCGTACATTACTGTGCATCACTGTGCATTGCTGTGCATCACCATGCATTACTGTGCATCACCGTGCATCACTGTGTGCATTGCTGTGCATTACCGTGCACTGCCAGGTATCACCGTGCACTGCTGTGCATCACCGTGCATTGCTGTGCATCACCGTGCATCGCTGTGCATCACTGTGTGCACCGCTGTACATCACCGTGCACTGCTGTGCATCACCATGCACTGCTGTGCATCGCTGTGCATCACCATGCATCACTGCGTGCATCGCTGTGCATCACCGCCTTGCTGTGCATCACTGTGTGCACCGCTGTGCATCACTGTGTGCACCACTGTACATCACCGTGCACTGCTGGGCATCACCGTGCACTGCTGTGCATCACCGTGCATCGCTGTGCATCACCATGCATCACTGCGTGCATCGCTGTGCATCACCGCCTTGCTGTGCATCACTGCGTGCACCACTGTGCATCACTGTGTGCACCACTGTACATCACCGTGCACTGCTGTGCATCACCGTGCATCGCTGTGCATCACCATGCATCACTGCGTGCACCGCTGTGCATCACCGCCTTGCTGTGCATCACTGCGTGCACCACTGTGCATCACCATGCATCGCTGTGCATCACCATGCATCACTGCGTGCATCGCTGTGCATCACCGCCTTGCTGTGCATCACTGCGTGCATCGCTGTGCATCACCATGCATCGCTGTGCATCACCATGCATCACTGCGTGCATCGCTGTGCATCACTGCCTTGCTGTGCATCACTGCGTGCACCGCTGTGCATCACTGTGCACTGCTGTCCATCACCATGCATCACTGCGTGCACCGCTGTGCATCACCGTGCGTTGCTGCACCACAGGTAGTTCAGGGTGGAAGTTCTTCCTCTCCTCGCACGTGAAACACCTCCGGTGCGGCTGAGGCTGCCGGAGCGCTGGCTCCCGCGAGGGCGGGAGGTCCGGGCGCCTCTCCCAGCGCGACGCGGCCCGGCCTGCGCGGCCCAGCGCCGGTGAGCCGCTGACACGAGCACTCCCGGAGAGCAGAACTGCACGCTTCCCTTCCTGGATTTGGGATATTAATTGGCAAAACACACAGAAATCTGACCATAACTTCTCCAAGTGAAGTATCGTTCGTTTTTGATCGCATCTCTCAGCCGGTCAGTGATCCTTCCCCGCCACAGAGACCTCGGCTATATCCCATGGAAGCATCTGTGTGCCTGCTAGAAAGCAAAGGCTCCCCAGTGCTGGTGAAGGGGAAAACGGGAGCTCTGTCCCAGTGACCTGGTCGTGCTGCTTTCCCTTTGGCACAGCCCTGCCAGGGGCTTTTTTTCCCTTTTTTTTTTTTTTCCTCTCCCTGTGTTCTTTTTTATTTTTCCCCCTTTTTCTTTCCTCTCCTTTTTTCTTTTCTCCCATTTTTTCTTTTTTCTTTTCCCAATGTGTTTTTCCGTGGCTAAGCCTGCAGAGCACAGCGCGAGGTCACCAGGGGTTTTGCCCCACAAGCAAGGGGCGAGCACACGGGACCCCAGGCAGGAGGACGCCCGGGCTGGCCGAGTTGGCAGTCAGGTTATCTCTGTGCCCCCGCTAAGAACTGCTTGTCAGGGTCTTCCCGACACCTTCCCATGGAACGGACATGCTGCCAATTTCATGGGATTTTGGACTCCTGAATTTGTGGCCACAGCGAATGAACGTGACCAGCCTTGCAAAAATACTTCCATGGGAGGACATGAGGCTTTTAGAATAGTGCGGGGTAGGGTGTGGGGTGCAGGTTACGGTGCGGGGTGCAGGTTACGGTGCAGGATGCAGGTTACAATGCGGGGTGCAGGTTACAGTGCGGGGTGCAGGTTACGGTGCAGGGTGCAGTATGGGTTGCCCCGCAGGTTATTTGCCTGCCCTGGTACTGGTTGTTACGCACTTTTAGTGGCGTTCCGGGATGCAGCATCGGCGCAGCGGGCCAGCCCGCAGCCGGGTTTGCTGCAGCCACGGGCGCTCTCCTGCGCGTGGGCCGGAGCACAGGCATCGTTCACCTTCCTCCATAGCATCATCTGTGACAGTGTCCAACAATTAGGAAGTGTTAGGATAGAAATTAGGGGGAAGATCCTCTTGGGACTTCTGATAACCTTCTGCATAGACAGAAAGGTCACGGAGCGCGGCACGCTT
Source organism: Tinamus guttatus (assembly GCF_059628265.1). NCBI lineage: Eukaryota > Metazoa > Chordata > Aves > Tinamiformes > Tinamidae > Tinamus > Tinamus guttatus. The sequence continues at coordinate 373,320 of NW_028288607.1, forward strand.
TGGAAGCAGAGCTGAGTTACAACTCATGAACTTGGGAGAAACTCCACTTCGTGGATGTGACAGCAACTATCGTTAGAGGTTAATGGCAGGGAAAATAAACCCATTAATGCAGGATGTTAATTGAAAACAGGACTTGTGCAGAGAATGGAATTTGTAATTATGAAAATAGTTATTAAAGTATCATTTTGCTTTGTTAAACGCCTGACTTGAATACAGAACATGAAGGCGTTGCATTTAAAGAAGCTAATTTCCAGTGTTTAGAAAAGGAGAGCTACCTGAAAATAACTTACCAGTTATTAAGGCTTTGTTTTTTTAGTGTATTAATGTATTATTTTAGTGTTAAAAAGTTACTTTAGAATATCAGTTGAAACTTATTTTTGTTTTCATTAATTTACTTACACGTAGATTTTGTTCCTTTTCCAGGCTTTTAAGCTCTTTGTGGAGTTGTGCTTTTGGCACGTCTGTGCCGTTGGATCACAGCTCCAGTTTTGGCTTTAGAAAGGCTCCTGGATGAGTTTTTTGACGCAGTGTTTTGGCTTTTGCAGGAAGGGGCCGGCTCCCCGTGGCCGCGCGCGCCGCAAGGACCTGGGCAGCCCCGGGGCCGGAACGGGCTGCAGCGAGGGCCAGCACAGGAGGTGCAGTCAGTGGCAAACAAAGCTCATGCTTACCCGAGTCAGTGAATAAAATAGTTATGGGAGACCAGGCAAGTAATAATATACAGTAAATGATACAATCCCTGCAACGTTTGAAACACAGTAAGTAATGAACACTGATTTGAGAAAAGTAAAGATATTTGAACTACAGGTTAACTTGCACACAGAATTAAGGAAAACCTGTTTTTTGGTTTTAGCTAAATGGGATCTGGTTCTTCAATGAATATATTAAAAAAATAGGTGAAAGCTGAGGTAAAAATTCAATCTATCTCATTGATAGCATGAGCGCAAAAAATATTATTTTTTGGATCAGAGAACTTTAGTAATAACAAATACTATAAAGAGAGGAATCAAATCTAGATCATATACTCACTGGGCTATTCAATACTATAACCACCAAAATCAGCCCATATTGATGTGGCAAGGAGGAAGACATATACTAGTTTCCAGATCACAACATTTCACTACAAGATATTGAAAAACAAGTCAATTTTTATATCAATGAGATTCCTATTAAATTAGTCCATATCTTTCAGCAGGAAAATCTACAGAACTGGCCCCCACTGACACACTGATAATGAAATGTCCCTCTGTCGCTGCGCGGCTGCGGCGGCGCGGGGCAGAGCGCTGCACGGAGGCCCCCGCGCCGGGGCCGGGCGAGCGCGTTCAAATCTGGCTGGAAAAGATAAGCAAAGGGGAGCAAATTCCCCCTTGGAGAGAGCAGCACCGGGTAAACCTGGATTTTATTACGCACCTTTAGCAGGGTGTCTTCTGAGGTGTAGGATCTGCACTGTTTTACTGCTGAAAAAATCCCCAGGGTTGTAAACGGGATTAGAGTGGATGAACAACAGGAAGGAAGGGGCTGTTTTATGATCCAGAGTCTTTGGGCTGTCAGACCTGGTCCTGTTTCTGTGGCGTCTGGGGTAACTTTGACTTGAAGAGACAAGAATCAGCTCCAGGGTTTTGTGGGAATTGGAAATTGTTGCATTCAGGTTTCTAAAGAAGTAATTTAATCTTCCTTTTTTTGCCTAAAAGAGTGCATTCGTAATAATGTACCCTCCATAACAAGAGCTCTGTATGAAGAACTGCTTAACGCGCACTGTAATTGTCTTGTGTGTCTAATTATTGTTCGGCCGTACATCAGGGTACTTGACACTGCTACTTGCCGCACGCAGGCACTTAAGAAAATGTGTAGACCAGTGAAAACCTGCTGATAAATGTGACTGGTAGCGTATCTATTAAGGCAGTAAATCCGCGGTTTTGCTCTAGCGGCGGCGCACTACACCGCAGGTACCAACTGGGAGACCACTTTGGGAGCTGTATTTGGTGGGAATCCGAGCAGGAATTAACCGGCTGTGCTGGCATATTGAAAACAAACAAACAAGACAAGACTCTTAACCCTACCTTTCATGATCCTCATTGTCACGGTTAATGCCATGGAGATGGATGCAGCCGGCACAGAGGAGGAGATGGTTCTCAGGGGTAATGTATGCAGGCTGGAACAAGGGCTGAGGCAAAGAGCAGGAGGGAATATTTGTGTGAACATGAGGAGGAGGAAAAATGGAGGAAAAAAAAGAAACCCGTCCATGGACGGCAAGGTGGAGCGTGCGGGTCTGCGCGCTCTCGTTATCACAACGCCCGTCAGCTGCTGCGGCTCTCATTTGATGAAGGGATCAGAGGAATACTTGGAAAAAAACTTCAGTTTGAGGCCTTAGTTAAGTGCTGATATTAATAGCATGTTTAATTATGAGTGAAATCCAATCAGGTAAGCCTGGGAAGGTAAAATGAAGGGGAAAATTTGCCATAAGAGTTTCTGATTAATAAGTAAAATACAATTAACTGTTCTCAATAAATGGATTTAAAAAAACCCCACACGTTAAACATGATGAGCAACCTTTAGGCAGAGCTACCCGAATGTGGCTGTGCGCCAAAGGGGCCATGCAGGGCTGCATGGAGCTGCTTCCTACCCGCGCTGCGGCGCAGGGAGCAGCAGCTTGTGCGTTTCCGACCCACATCCACTGCCTGCAGTCTTACGGTTTGATGTGGGAAGTACTCAGAGCCTGTGTAAGCAAGGCACTAGGGCAAGCTTTCATACTGTTTGCAAACAGAGTTGGGTTTTTGTTTGTGGTGGTGGTGGGGTTTTCTTGTGGATTTTGTGCTTACCAGTTGAATTTCCCTTGGTGCTATGCAGGAGGCAGAGCAGCCTGACTTGCATTGATTCTAGCTCCTAAAAACCTTAGGTTAAAGCGTCCAGCCCTGCAAGGTCTCAAATCGTTTTATAGATACTTGCATGTGCCTAAGTCCTCTCTACATCCCTCTCTTAATTAGCGCTTGAATCTCAGGAATGAAGGGCGAGATGGTAATAGTTCAGAATCTTGCCTTTTTCAAGCATTACATGTTATTGCTGGTCTAATTTCAGTTCCTGAGTCAAAAATACTTCTTCCTTCTTCACTGCGTATAAAGCCTGAATTGACATACTTGTTGCTGCTGCTTTCTGCCTCTGAGTAATCTCTTCCTTCACGATCTTGGCACTGAGGAGAGAGGAGGATTAACTTCAAGGTCCGCTGGAGGAGTTAGCGCGACACGAACGGGTTTGTCCTCCCCGAGCTGAGCTCCAGCTCCCTGAACAGCATCCTTCACAGGAGGTTGTGAACCTGTGCGGTAGCAGTAAACCCCGTCCTGAGGGCTTGTGCTTCCCGTCCCTGACATGCACCCCCAGTGAGACTTTCCCTTTCCTTTATTTATTTATTTAATATAAAATTATTGCTGTGCTTTGGTGTCTGCTGCTTTTTCACAGCTTATATTTACCTCCTTTCCTATAACACAGCGGACTGGCAGCAGCACCGCGCCGGGATGAGGACGATGCCTTCTAGCCGCTGCTCTAAGGCAGTGCCAGTGTTAAACCATTTGCACTAGCATAGAGGAGTAAAGCAGACATTCTGCTATTGTTGATATCACTAAACAATACTGAAATGAGATAAAATTTAGTCTTTTTCCCTCTCAGCCCAAGAGTAGCCTAGTACTAAAAGCCAAACATATCTTGCAAGAGCTACACGTATATACAAGTAGTAGCTCTTATTCTGCTTTTCTGTGTCAGCGAGTCTTGGCAAAGAAGATCATATTTCTATGTGGGTCAAAAATATGAAAAATAAAAAAAAAAGAATGATTTACATGAGAAGACTGATGATTTCTGAGGGGAGGATATACTGAGTATATCAGTCCTGGTTGGCAGAGGAGGCAAAAGGAATAGTGATTTAAATATATCTGTGTGTATTATAAATAAATAAATAAATAAATAACTATATATATAAAACATAAAGGAAATCTGTGCTGATTAAAAACAATCCAAATGCCACATTTCTCAAATGGGATTTGGGGTGGAAGGAAAATTGTGGCAACTTCATTGCTAACGGTACCACCTAGCTAGCCTGCAGGCTACTTAATGACCGCTGGGGAGGTTCACCTACACAAGACAACACACTGTTTCACATGCTAAACATTCCACATGCTGTAATTATTATTAGACTACCAAAGCTAGTAGTGCTTTTGCATGACTTCCCAGGAAACTGGAGCATTATTTTGGCAATACAGTTTGAGGTCTGTAAGATGGAAGCTTTAATTCCTCGGCTTTTGTGAGATGGGCTGCTTGTAGGTTGATCGTACACCTAAAACTCAGCGAAGAAACCGAATGTACCTCCGAAGTGCCGGGTGTTTGCCGCGAGAGCGAGGAGCGCAGAGCGAAGGCAGCTGGAGCGGGTGTCCCCGGGGCCAAGGAGCCCAGAGCAGCTCCCGAGGTGCCTGGGGTTCCTGCTCAGGCCTTGGAAAGAAAACCGACTGAGATGCAGGTGGAATTTCAGTTGGTAGCTGGAAACTTGATGTTTATGACAGAAATTTTGCAATTCTTGAACTATAATTGAGGCAACTTGTCCCGTCTAGCAGAAGAAAGGAGACCTAGTAGGCTGTAGGAAAGAAAAGCCTTAATCGGTTTAACTTATTTTGTCTTGCAGAAATTGAAGCTTTTAGCTGTATTAGAAGCCAGCATTATACAGAGAAGGAATTGTTAGCTCTTGTAATCCACAGCGATGAGCAATCGTTCTGAAGTGTGGACAAGGACGTGTTAATACGAGCTTACCTCCCCAGGCCCCTTCAGCTGTGCACGGTTTGGTGGAGGCTTAAAGAGCTACGAGCCTCCTCCTGAACGGCTCGGAATCATTTGTTTCAAAAAATTGCCTCTTTGTCTGAAAAAAAATTATGTTTTGGATTCCAGATGTAATCTGAAAAGCGTGAGGAATATAGAAACAAGAGATTCCCTTTGAGAATATGGAGCATTGGAAACCGAAATTCTCTGTAGGAAACGGAAGTAAGAATAATGCTTGACTTAAGAGGTATCATTTTTTACTGTTACAGTGATGAGTAGAGGAGCCTTCTCCTCTTATTGTGTAATTTCAGGCAATCAGAAAAGATCCTAATTAATATCTGTAGTGATATTGTGGCTCAGGTTAGGCTAATGAGCATGTACTGTGTTGCTTACACTGGTAGGTGAGGTTTCAGTTGCGATACCTATTTACAAAACTTTTCCAGGAACTACAAAGAAAATTTGTTCCAACAGAGCTCCTGTTTCTTCCATGAATATATAGCATTTAGCGGGCAAACTGAAAAATAAACTTTGTCTTTCTTATGTGGTGTATTTCTGCAAGCTGAGTGAGGGCTGCAGTCATGGAATAAGGTTCTTTCTCTGTAAGTCTGTGCTTTTAAAAATAACAGTAAAAAATACTGTATTTTTTCAGACTTAGGATAAAACAGTTTACAGAGTATTTTAATCAGGTGTTCTCTGATCAAATATGCAGAGTCCTGTTAAATGTTCTATCCTAATGAGAATGCTGTGTGGTTTCTGGATCAGCCTGTCCTGGCTTCGCCGGCGGGGTATTAAATTAAAGGCCTGTATAAACAGGGGGCGGGGGCAGAAGCATCCAGCTGTCCGGAAGCCTGGGCACTATCATCCGTGTAGGTCTGTACAACTACGGGTTGCTACTGAGTTTAAAAAAAAACTTTTATTTGCATCAAAGCTGGTAATGTTAATTTTCCTCACTTATTAAGTTGAAGAAAGTTGAAGTTCCTTTTATTAAGTCATTGAGACTTCAGCCTGCTTCCTGAGGGCTAAATTTGGTTGAGAAAACCATTGTAATATTGTCTAATTAATTTGCCAGTCAAATAATTTCTGCAGAACTATAATTTACTTATCTGTCTGCAACCCTAATGAATCTTCCAGTTTAGGGCTTTACTCCCATTTTCTGCCTTTTTATCTCCCCCCTCCCTTTTTTTTTGACCTTGATTTTCACAATCCTTTAATAAGGGCCGATTTTTAACCTGGCATTTTTGGGGTTTTCTTATTCTATTCTTACCAGCAATATTGAAAAATAACTACATACCTAGAGTTTGCAGCATGCAGAGTGTGAGTGTGCACTAACAGAAGACTTTTTCGCTTTATTCCTCTACTCGGGCAGAGTGTCAGGCGAGTCACCATGGCAAATAAAGGAGTGAATTCAGTGAAAATCAAAGATGTAAAAACACAGAAGAAAGTGATTTGTCTTTGGAGGCTTTAAGATCGTAACTTCCATTCAATTCCAATGTAAAATATGTACAATTTTTTTTATTATTCTGATCGCTATTCCTTGATTAATGGTACTAGATAAATACCGTACACTAAAAGTCAGGTCATTTTGGGGTTGTTTAACTTTTCTGATTGCTTACAAGCCTGTCCTGTTTTTTTTTTTTTTTTTTTTTTTTTTCCAATACATATATTACTTTTAAATGGTTTGGCAAGTGTCACAAGTAAGCAGTTGGTGTGTTATTGATTGTCCCTGAAATTTGTCAGCTTATTTGGTGTTTCTGATTTCTCACCTCTTTTTTTTTTTTTTTGGAAAGAATGTTGATAAAAGTACAAATGATGTATGGTGTTTGTGAATATTCTGCACAGACTTATTTGTTTACCTGAAAATGAATGGGCAGTAGGGTCATGTAATAGAAGAAAAGTAACTTTATTTATTTATTAATCTTTGCCGTTATCACAGGCTCTAGCAATTGGTCAAGACTTGTAAGACACTGTACGCTTGCTGTGCACTTACTGTTCAGTGTGAAAAAAGAAGAAAGATGGCATATGCTGTGAAAGAAGACCTTGTTCAGTTTTATACTTGTATAAGGCACTAAATTCATATGATTGTACTGGATCAGTGAATTAGACACCCTTCATATATTTGTTTATATGTTGTGTTTTAGTTCTTATATTTAATTGAATTAAGGTATTCATTTTATGAAGGAATTTTGAAGGTAAATGTTTAATCCCAGGAGCAAGTGCAATCTTAGAATACTGCAGCAGAACGATGTTAATCGTTCTTAGGAAGATATAATAATTCCTACCAAGCTTATACGCTAGGTAACTTTGAAGGCGGACTCTTTTCAGACTGGATTATAGAAATCCATCAGCAAACCTTAGAGAAGGATTGCCTTGGAAAATATACAGTGAATTTAAGAGTGTAGCTGAAGAGAGTTGAGGAAATGTGAAAAAAAATGGATTAGATTAAATTAAACCCATTTTTGCGGGGACAATTAAGGTCTCCCTTAAACAAGTCAGTTTGTGAGGTGCCAGGAATGAGTTAATCCTAACAAGGAATGCAGGGAAAGGCTGGATAATAGAGTGACATTGTCTTTCCCTGATGTCAGCGCAGAAACCCAAACACAAAGAGGTGAATGTAGTCCTCTGAGAGCGCTGTTGAGAAAGCTCAATGTTGAGTTTGTGCTGTGGCATCCAGCAAAATTAAAAGCTGTTCCGCACACTATGACAGAGTATTTCCTGGAACCAGGGGCTGCTTCCAGGCATCTGGACAAGGCCGACGCTGTGGGGATATGGTGGAGGCTCATGAGATACACAAGTCGCATCGCGGGGAATTCTAGTGCCGCGATGGCAGCAACAGTGTTAGATTCCTGCTTTCTTAAGTTTTGAAAACATTCAGGATTGCTAAGTTTGCGTTTATGACCAAGTGGATTTAGAGCCATATATGGGTGATTTTGTCTTATTCCATAGGTTAATGTAAGGCATCTTACTTCCTCCCATGAGACCCACATTCTAGCCTGAATGAGTCCATTTATTGTGTGTGTGGTAAGTGCTGGTCTAGAGGGCACTTAGATCTAGTTGCAATAGAAATACTTTTCCACTTCAGGATCAGCTGCCCACAGCCGCTGGTGCCGTTAACACACACACGTAAATTAAATACTGGCGGATCCTCTGTGGATCTGTGGCTGCTCTGAATGCCCTCTTGTCTTGATCCAGCTCCCAGGCAGGAACTCTCACAGCTGGCTTGACCATGTATCAAACCTGCAAAATCCATAAAAACACAGTAATATCTGTATTACTCTTTTTCTACTATTCTGATGTCTATGGAAGGATAAATGAAAGGAGATAAATGTAAATGAAGGATTTTAAATAGGTTTTTTTTTGAGTAGTTGGTATTAACATGCTCTGCACCTTGGACTCAGTTGTGTTACTAGCAATTGCTATTCTGTGCTTTGCACTAGTAGAGAAATCGGATCGTTTGCATGTTGGGTTAACTACAGAAATCAAATTCAGTGACTTCTAGAAGGTTCCTGTGTAAAATCTGCTATGCTGAGCACAGCTGAGGTATTACATACAGTCCTCTGATAGGGTGGGAAAACGAGAGCCCCCAAGGTTACCAGCTTCAAAATCCGGAAGGGCAGGGGAACAGTGTTTGGTAGCAGAAAGCCCTCACCATCGTCGGGAGTGCTGACAGATTTGTACGGCTGCTTATGTTATTGTAACAGTGCCAGTGAAATGCAGTATAGTATTAGATACCCGCGCTGTGGAGAGAAAAGCACCTGCCCTGGAGCGGGAGAAGGCACTGGCAGCCCCCCTGGAGCTGCTGGTCCTGCTGGGGCGCTCGATCCAAGGCGGGTTGGGTTCCTTCAGCACTGAGAGCCTAGAGCAGGCGTGCCCAGGCCTCGGCAGGAGGGGAATCCCGGCGGCACCGCATGGTGTGCCACGGTGTGTGCCACGATGTGTGCCACAGTGTGCTACGGTGTGTCATGGTGTGTGCCATGGTGTGTGCCGCAGTGTGTCGCGGTGTGCCACGGCGTGCCACGGTGTGTCTAAGCGCCTCCCTGGGAGCCGTGTGAGGGACACCTGAGGCTACACAGGGTGCGTGCAGCACATGTGTGCGCATACGAGGAACATGGCACATCCGCATGGGCAGCAGCAAAGAGGAGTTGGTCAAAACCCTTTCCAAATGAAGAAGCGGGTGCTGTGGTGGTGTGTCCCGATCCCTGCTCCGCGAGGGGATGGGTGCTCCTCGCAGCGCCACAGAGGCCACAGGCCACGGCCATCCGAGTGGGGTAAAGCAAGAGAGATTTCCTTAGGAAGCAAGCAGGCTGCAGCTGGATTACATGGCCGTAGTCACTGGGGTGAGCGCTGAAATCAGCACCTGAGCAACGTCCTGCTTTGGCTGCTGCGGTTTTCTTGTGCTGGAAAACCTCTTACACTGCTTTGCATGTGCGTTTATTTAGGCTTTCCGCTTTGCATGAAGCACAAAACAAGCAGGTGCTTGTTGTTTGTGTGCAGGGGTGGTTTGTTCGCCGGGGGCTGGCAAGGGGGCGAGGGGAGCCGCTCGCACGGCCGAACCGGGCCGGGCCGAACCGGGCCGAGTGGAGGACAGCGAGGCCGGGCCGGGCGCGGCGCCCTCTCGTAGTGCGCAGGGAGAGGCCTTCACAGGCGGGGATGTAGCTCAGTGGTAGAGCGCGCGCTTCGCATGTGTGAGGTCCCGGGTTCAATCCCCGGCATCTCCAGCGCTCTTTTACCCCTTCTTTCTTTTTTTTCCCTCCCTTTTTGGTTGTTGTTTGTTGTGTTTTTTTCCGTTTCCAGCAGCCGCTCGGCGCGCCGAGCCGGGGCCCTGCAGAGCGGTGCGAGGCCGAGGCAAAACGCGGCGCTGCTCCCTGCAGCGTGCGCCGAAGCGCCAAAGGAACGAAGTAAACGAATAACCAAAAGCGAGGTTGCATTGGCCGGGAATCGAACCCGGGTCTCCCGCGTGGCAGGCGAGAATTCTACCACTGAACCACCAATGCACGCGGAGAGGGTGCCCCGCGCCGCGCTCCGGCCCGGCGCCGCCGGCCCCGGGGAGCCCCTTCCTCTAACAACGGGAATGACCGGGAGGAACCGCCGCCGGGAGGAACCCCCCCCCGCCGGGAGGAACCCCCGCCGGGAGGAACCCCCCCCCCCGCCGGGAGGAACCACCCCCGCCGGGAGGAACCCCCCCCCGCCGGGAGGAACCCCCCCCCGCCGGGAGGAACCCCCGCCGCGCTGCCCCGAGAGCCCCCGAGCAAGCGGCCACCGGCTCCTGCCCTTTATGTCCCACCGGGGCTGGCCTTGCTGGAGAAAGCCCCTCTTCCAGGGCTTTGAGGTTCATTGTTTATTAATTACTAGCCGTGGTGGCTACAATGCACCAATTAACATCCTGGTTTTGGCAACCGATGCAATGTTATGGATCCTGCTGTTTCCGTGCAGCAACACAGCGTCGGGCAGTGCCGAGTTAGCAGTGTAACACCCCTGCGTGCGCTGTGATGTAATGATACGGTTTTCTAATGTAAGTTAGGTAAAACCTTGCTGTTCAGTGTGTCTTGGTCAAATTCCCAAGAACAGCCATGCATGAGATGGAGCTCAAAGGAATGCAACACACATGTGCTACACCAAGAGAAAAATAAGGCATTTATCTAGATAGGCAGATAGGAAGAATACCTGTTATTAATTCCATGACGCTTAAGACTCGGGTCCAAACGCATGAACGCTTTTCCCAGTGCTCTCATCAGAGGTAGTAAGCAGATGTTTTACTCTTGATCGAATAGTAATTGGACACTGCAGATAATGTTCCAGTTTCATGTGTGAATTTACCTTAATGGTAAAATGTAAACTTGCCTATGCAGAGGACTCCGCTTATCGATCCTGAAGTTACTACATACCTTCCCAAATGCATATTTAGTTCATCAAAGAGGATTAGGGTTTTTTTCAGCATGTATAAATCACAAATTGAGAAAAACTGTGCCCCTAGTGAATCCAGGAAGACACTCAAGACTACAAGTTGTAACATCTGCCGTGTAGAGAACAGGAATGATGTAGACCAGTGTTCATCATAGTTTAATTTCCCTGTAAGCTTCATTTCAACTTCTTAATTTGTCATGTCACAGAATAACACAGTATATTCTTTAAGCAAAAATTATAATTTAGGCTACAGCTCACAATTCAATTTCACAATTGAAAAGTTGTTTTTCCAGACAACCATAGAACCAGAAAACCCATAGCAGTTAGGCAGCGAAAAATACTCAAGGAATGTTTTATCCAAAATCCTAAGAGGGCTCTAATGCACCATGTTAACATACCTGAACATACCTGTTAACGTCCCCATTAATAGAAGCACCTGATCAAACACCTTTCTTTGCCTCCTTTAATTCTCTCCGCTCTCTCCATCCGCCAGGCAGGGGCTGCGGAGAATGGGGCTCTGGGAATGGCAGGGCACGGAGCCCTGTGGCTCTGGGAATGGCAGGGCACGGAGCTCTGTGGCTCTGGGAATGGCAGGGCACGGAGCTCTGTGGCTCTGGGAATGGCAGGGCGCGGAGCTCTGTGGCTCTGGGAATGGCAGGGCATGGAGCTCTGTGGCTCTGGGAATGGCAGGGCACGGAGCCCTGTGGCTCTGGGAATGGCAGGGCACGGAGCTCTGTGGCTCTGGGAATGGCAGGGCGCGGAGCTCTGTGGCTCTGGGAATGGCAGGGCGCGGAGCTCTGGGGCTCTGGGAATGGCAGGGCACGGAGCCCTGTGGCTCTGGGAATGGCAGGGCACGGAGCTCTGTGGCTCTGGGAATGGCAGGGCACGGAGCTCTGTGTCTCTGGGAATGGCAGGGCTCAGAGCCCTGTGGCTCTGGGAATGGCAGGGCACGGAGCCCTGTGGCTCTGGGAATGGCAGGGCGCGGAGCTCTGTGGCTCTGGGAATGGCAGGGCACGGAGCCCTGTGGCTCTGGGAATGGCAGGGCGCGGAGCTCTGTGGCTCTGGGAATGGCAGGGCTCAGAGCTCCGCAACGCAGACGAGCCCTTGGCTTGCTCTTGCAGAGGTGAGGGGAGCAGCAGGCAGGTCCTATTTCCTGATTAGTTTGTTGGAAAGTCGTTTTGCAGGGGATGGCCACAGAGCAGGACGGCACAGGGACAAACCCTGAGCATCTGCAACCAACCGTCCTTCCCCGAGTAACAGCAGAACCACGTCTGACACCAGTAGTTAATAATATTGAGCTGCTGCCCATGCCCGTTAGGCCGCTTTCTGCATCTGCGGGGCACGTCTGTGGGCAGTGACTAACTCTCAGAGAGAGCTGCAAGTCCCTGCAGTTTGGTGCCTCTCCACAGCTTAGATGCTGCTCTAGGACATGCTCCAAATGGCTTTTCCAGCCGCAGGACACAGGCACTTACCTATCCTTGAAAAATGACTGCGTGCAGGAGCTGCTCAATGAAGGCGAGAATTGAGACCTCTGCTATTGGAAAATGATGGTCCAGAGTCATAGAATTGATGAAAAAAAAAAAAAAAGTTGTATCAGTTCAGTTGTTAATAATCTGCATCCTACTCCAAGGGGATTAGGAGTCTTTGGGAATTAGTTTTCTGTATCACCATGAAGGCTGGGGAAAACGCTCCCTGCAAAACCTCAGCATGGAAGTTGCATAAAATGATCAGAGCAGTTCAGGGGCACTGAGTGAAATAACAACCTTAAACTAAATTTAAGTGCAGGTGCCTCATAAAAACAAACATGTCTCAGTACCTCTCATCCATAAATCATATAATTTTAGAAGTTAGTAGATGGCTTGAACAGCATCCAGAACCAGCTTTATATAACAAGGCTATAAATTCTAGGGATCTGCTTTTAGAGAGTGCTTAAAACGTACTTTGTGCATTTCTCTGCGATACCTGACGAGCCAAGAGACGTTCTCGTGTTGGGGACTCGATCGTGAGCCGCTTCCACTCAGCCCCAGAGCTCCTCCAGGCAGCGAGAGGACACCAGGGACCTGCAGCAGAAGCGAAGAGATCAGAACTTGTCAGAGGGAGAAGGGGAAGGACTTTCCCCAGCCTTCTTGCCCTTCGGAAGGGGCCACATGCTCTTGCTTTCTCTTCCAGGTCACCTTCCGCGGAGCTGCGCCCCGCCGGGCTCCTGCCTGCGCCGTCACCCGCGGCTCGAGGCGCTCGCCGCCGCGCCGGCTCCGCAGGAACCAGGTAGGGAGCGATGGGCAGGCGCAGGCAGAGCAGCTCCCACGGCTCCACACCGCTGCAGGAAAACCAGAAGGAAGGGAAGCGTGATGCTACAGATGTGCTAGTCGCTCAGATTTGCCTTTTCATGCTGTGGTGCGTTACATGGATGCTTGTTAGAAGGAATTCCCAAGGGAAGACTGAGACTGGCCTCTGGAATGCAACATAACTGTAGGAACAAACTGCCCAGGAATCTGTTTCTTATGGTTAACCAGTTAATGCTCAATCCTTAGTATTACCAAACAAAGCGGCTTAGTGGCCCCCAAAATGATGAAAAATAACTGCAGACCTTTCAAAAGGGCATCTAAAACCCCTTTCAAATAAGGATTTCCAAAGTGCACCTTGTCACTGTTTCCATAGCACTGGGAATTTGCCCCATCCCTGGTGCAGCCTTCCTGCTGCATGGAATACTGCACATGAGCCGGCTTTGAACAGGTCACACAATGAGATGGGCATTTAAAAATACCTTTCTTCTTAAAAAGACAAACAAATATATATTTTGTGGAGCCTTCAGCAAAGACTGTTGAAACGAAACAAACAAAACAATTGTGGTAATCTTTTAGGTAGGGCTTATAATGTAGAACAACTTGTCAGTGCAGGTTAAAGTTTTAAGGCCTAGCAATTTTGACAGTGTCCCTTTAAGCACAGCACAAGCACAGGGACTAGTAGGACAGGAAAAGGTCACTTGGTCACACGTATCCGCTGCCTCTTTTAAGTTTATCTCAAGACCCACGAGGCTTGTCCCAATTAATTATTTAAATATGCAGGGAAAATATTTCTGTAGATAAAAAAGGTATGATCTTCAGTTCTGGGGAAGCTAGAGCATGGCTTTTTTCTTTAAAATAGTGCTAGAAAGAAGCTGAGACTGGATACCCAATCGACCAGCTTCACGTGCCAAGAGAAGTGATTGCTGTGCAGCAACGTGCTTACGTGTCCTCGGAACACATGTGCAGTATCAGTGAAATGGGAATTTCAGATTTGCCCATATCCCTTTGTTTTCTGCTGAACACTTCTGTATCGCAAAAGGTCACCAAACCCAAATTGACAAGGTACATGCGGCTATTTAAAACAACTCTATTTCCATAGGCAGCTATCGATTACATTAACCCATCCACATCAGTTTTTTATAAATACATGGGCCCTCTGAAACGGTCCTAGATATTTTTCAAATACCTATAAAGGAAAAGAGACAGAGAAGCAATGAGTGAGATGGACATTTAGAAGAGGACAAGAGATCCAGGTCTTTTCTTTCCTCGGCAGTGCACGGGAACAGGAGGCTTTCCAGGTGGCTGTGCAGGTCTTCACGCAGGCGTTCTGCAGTGTTCCTCTAGCCCAGTGGACACAGTATGTGGAGGAAAAGCAAATGCACATACTCACTTGGTATGATTGGGGTCTGTCACTGCTTCAGAGAAAAAAAACTAGTTTAGCACCGATTCCAGAAAACCTTTTCCATTCCATCTTTGGAACATAATCTCTTCCTCTGTCACATATAAAGAGAAAGGAAATTTTTTTAAAAGAGTTGTTGTATTTTTACTGTCTGCCACAACAAAAATCTTTAAAATGCCAGAAAATAAATGCATTTTAATAGTAGAAGCTATCCTGCTTTCCACAACATACTGTCTCTCTTTTCTCTCTCTCCAGCAAGGAAATTAATATTCTCTATTTGATCTAGCTCAGCTGTGAGCCCCAGGAAAATATTGATACCTGCATTCTTGCCCATTTGTTCTTTGCATTCCCTGGCTCCCCTGCAGCAGAGATGTCCCCGTTCCCTTCTAGGGAGAGGCCGATTAATTATCGCGTTTGTTCTGCAGAAAAGATGGTGACCTGTGACCTTCTGCTTTTAAAACTGCAATTTTTGCATTTGGTTCCGTGACTCAGACCTGATTTGTTATCTTTATGCAACATAAAACGATAAGAAATAGCCATGATGATACCACATGACTTCTGTTCTAATAGAAAAATGAACCTCTTCCACTTCCCAGCCCCGTGCATGCACACACAGACCCACAGTGGATTTCTAACCTGTTGTGGGTTAAGGGGGCAGTGTTTGTGCGACCCCCTGTGCCCATGTCCCGCTGGCCGGGCCCGCTGTGGAGCGACGCTCCTGCATTT
Source organism: Tinamus guttatus (assembly GCF_059628265.1). Taxonomy (NCBI): domain Eukaryota; kingdom Metazoa; phylum Chordata; class Aves; order Tinamiformes; family Tinamidae; genus Tinamus; species Tinamus guttatus. Next base: position 388,422 of record NW_028288607.1, read on the forward strand.
CGGAACGGCGTCTGACACCGCAGCCAGGGATGGGAACGTTCTGAGCTGCAAACTGGAGCCATGACCAAAGGTGGGACCTACAGTGGCTCCTGCTTGGAAAAAATCTCAATATAGAGATTCTGCTTCGGTTTCTGTCACTTCATTTCAACTTTTCTGCAGTTATTATTACCCCTCATTCCTCACAAAGACATTTTCCTGAAGATAGATTAGAAGAAAACATATTTGTGAATGTATGAACAGATTTTCTTCTTATGATACATAACTTTGGCATGCAGTCAGGAAATGATGATAATCTTTTTCTCTATCTTCCCTTGCTAATGAAGAGAAACTGCCTCTGGGGTTAAGGACAAAAGGTGAGCTCTCCCCGAACACAATTTACACCTGCTGAGCACATGATTTCGGGCATCTAAAATTCTTGTCTTGGCAGGTGTCCCAGGGACCAAACCACATGCACAGACTAAGGAGGTAATATTTTCATCTAGACATTAAATAAAAAATAGACTCAAGAGGGATGAATTCTGTGATACTTCAAGGCATCTCATTTTTTGTTTAACCTTGTAAAAATCTTGCAATATTCAAACTTAGGAAGACCCGTTTTATCAAGCAGTAACTAAGATAAAACACAGCCATTGCTGGAAAGAGCCTAATTAAGGGAGGAAAGAATTGTCCATCCCTCATCTGTTGGTACCTGGGTCTTGAGCATCTTGGGAGAACTGTTTCTGGAAGAAGGGAAATGCTGAATAAATGTGATCTTTGTCACAGGTTTCCCTCGTTCCTGGATTCCCCTTTCATGGGAAGTAGCGCTCTCCTTTCCCACCCCCTTCATGCTGTGGTGGGTTTGGAAGACTTTGTGAAGCACAGAAGGCCGGGAATGCAGAACACGCTCGCTTGGAAACTGCATATGTAGATATATTTTACATTGATGCACACTCTTATTTTGAACCAACCAGAAATTACCACAAATTGATATGATAATGCAGCTGTGTGTAGGTAGGCAACAATCTTGTGGAGTGAAAGGGTAGAATTTTGCCCAGTCCATGACAAGTCCATGGTCGTGTTTTCAATATCTGTTAAGAGATCAATGAAGCTACAAAATTTAGCGCCATGTTAGTGTACATATGGCAGGCATTTGCATCTAAAATTTTCATTTGTTGGATCACAGTCAAGTTATGAAAATTATTTAGCCCAAATTGCATTTAAAACCTTTTTCCTAGCCCAACTCCTACTCTTCCTTTCGCACCCTCTGCCTCCAAAAGGAGGAAAGCAGTGAACCCGTAAGCTCCGGGGCCGAGGTATCCCCATGGATTCCAATCAAAGTGCACAGATTTGAGCAGCTACTCCAGATCGTGCTTTAAGACATTTCCACATCTCCTAAATCGCCTGGGATGAAAGCTGCTTCCAGCATGGGTGGCCTGAATATCACTTAGTTTGCAAAACTTCTGAAATCCAACCCTTGGAGTTGTTTACTAACTTTAAATGCCATCTCGAGAGCTGATAGCCACACATTATTATTGGAGCTTCTAATTTAGCTCCTCTAGCTTCATCTGACCCTGGGTGTCTGTGTAAGCGGGAAGGATTGGGTTCCTGCGCCTCCTCGGACGCTGCTGACATTTCGCCGGCTGCCGGGGCTGGAGCCCGCCTGGAGGACACGGCGGGGCGGGAGACGGCCCCGCTCACCGCTCCGCCGTTCCCGATGGCAAACACGTCTCGTGCTGCCTGGAGAGCGTGTGCACTGAGCACGGAGCAAGGGAGAAGAGCAGGAAACGCAGTTCATGGGAGGCACCCCAGCAGCACGCCTACAAACATGCTGATCCTCGCGTGTCTGGAAGCAGGGAGCCACGGACAGAGCGGTGCGCAGGGGACACAGAGCTCCTGCTTTTGTGACGCCGGCTACATTAGGCAACTGCTGCAGGCAGTGTATAGACGTGGCAGACCCGCGGGGGTGTGTTCTGGGGTATAAACAGGGACTGGATCAGCTAGTGCTTTGGAAAGCCTGGAAGAGAGATCCCAAACACTTGCAGGCCATGACTGCAGTGCACAAAGATATAAAAGTTGGAGGGGAAAACACAGATAACAAGTTCAGCAGTGAATTTTGGAGGAGAGGAGGAAGATCCTGATGTACTGTTGAGAGCCTGGCTTTCCTACTGCAAAGAAGCAAGAGTTAGGAAGGTCCCCCAGACCCACCAAAGCACGGCCCCTAGGTAGCCCCTGCAGGTGCGGATGGCCGCAGGCTGCGGCGCGGGGCGCTGGTGCGGCCGCGTGCTGGGGTGAGGAGAGGGCCAGCGGAGCCCGCAGTTCTTCCCGGCGCTCTCCCCAAGCCGGGAGCTGCTGCCGCAGGGCAGAAGGTAGCAGGCAGAGCAGGGATACACAGCACTTCTCAAGGCATCGCTCAGGTGGCTTCTGTGTCCTGCAACTCACAGACCTTCAAGGGCACCTAGTCTCACTCTTGGACATTCAAGACTGAAGAAGATCATCTGTTTTAGAGAGCAAATGCCCTGGAAGGCTCTCAATTTAGAAGGCCCTCACTGGGAAGAAAACCCGCGTGCAGAGCCGGTGCTGCACAAGGACAGCGAGCTCGCTCCGAGCCAGCACGCGCCTCGGCAGAGGGTTTCCTCGCCGCAGCGCCGTGGGCAGCAGTCCCCTCCAGCGTCGCTGCCACGCGGGGACTTGTGCAGCGTGGGTCCCGCTGGGAAGCGCACCTCTCCGGCTCCACAAGCACTCGGGTTAACTGCTAAATTCTGCTCCTGCCACGTCTGCTGGAAGTGTACGAGTTCAGCAGGGTTGCACAAGAGATTTCACTGAGCCACGTGCTGCTTGCATGGCTAAACCAGCTTCTCGCCAGGCTGGAGCCACTGGTGAGGAAACCGAAAGTGAAACACGCGAGTGGCTCCACATATCCATGGAGCACTATGTGATTTTTCCACAGATGGGCTGCCAGAGATTTGGTATTTTTCTGGTGGAGAACCTTCTGATTTCCTCCGCACATCATGCACGTTACGAACGCTACACAGAACCACCAGCGAGAGGGGATGCCCAGGCAAGCTCCTCTCCGGCACCAGAGGCTGCCGCCTGGCCTGGCGGGCAAGGAGGAGGGCGGCGGGCAGATCAATAAACGGGCATTAACACAACGCCGGGCATCGAGGGAGCCGCCGGGGAGGTGCAGGGACCGGCCTCGTCCCCGGGCACTGCCGCTTTCACCGCGGCAAGCGGGAGGCCCGGGAGGCCGCGCGGGCGGGCGGGCTCCCCCGCGAGCGGCCGGGGCGGGCAGCGGGCGGCCCCGGGGCGGCCCAAATATAGCTCGGGGCGGGCCGGGCCGGGCCGGGCAGCGCGGCGCTCCGCGCTCTTCCCGTCCTTCTCCTCCCGTCGCTGCGGGCGGCCGGGCAGGGCGCCGCTCCCCTCAGCTTCCCGCCCGCGGCGAGGCGGCCGCCACAGCGCGGTAAGGGGCCGGGCACGGCGGCGGGTGCGGAGCGGGCGGCGGCGGGGCCTAGCGCCGTGAGGGCACCGGCCCGGCAGCCCGCCCGGCGCCCGCCATGCGCGGCCTCCGCGCCCGCCATGCGCGGCCTCCGCGCGGGGCCGTGCCGTGCCGGGCCGGGAGTGGCCGCGGCTCGCTCCCCAGCGGCGGCTGCAGCCCGCGGCTCCGCGCGTGCCCCGCTCCCTTTGCTCGTGCAGGCCGGGGGGGTCGGCCCGGTTTATCGCTCGCGGGAGGCTCCCCGCGGGGCTCGGGCGCGGTGAGGGCCGTGGGGCTGGCAGAGACGTGCCCGGTGGGCAGCTGAAGGGGCCTCAGCTGCGGGAGCCGGGCGGGTAGGAAGAGCAGAGGGCAGCGTCACGGACGGAGCGCGCAGTGCCCGGGGTGCCGCAGGGCCCTGTGCCCCAGCCCATTGCTGCGCACCCCGTTAGGTGCGGGGCCAGCGCGTGTGTCCATGGCCCTCCCGCCGGCACGGAGCAGGGCTGGGGCCTGCTGTGCTCCTGCTCTCCCCCGCTGTTGGCACGGGGGGTAGCGGGGCTGTAGTGATGCTGAGGAGGAGGGAAAACGGGGCCGTTTGCAACGATGCAGTGTGCGTCCACGGGCGCGCTTTGGGGTGAGGGCTCCCTGTGCGGGAGCTGCTGGGCGCCTTTGGCTTCCTGTCCTCCGTCGCTGCAGTGGTGCTTGCAAGGCCTCTGCCCCACGCAGAAGTGTGCGTGAAGACGCTGCTTCCCAAAACGCCCGTTCTCGCTACCTGCTGCCCTTGGGCCTTGGTGTGAGCTGGCTGCGCAGCCACGTGCGGAGCAGCCTCCTGCCCATCTCATCCCGCTGCCCAGGCCGGTGCGTTTGCCCCGCGCCGGGGGTGAGCGATAGCTTGTCCGCGCTGCAAGGGGACCTGTCTAGCGACCGGGGCCTGTTGTGACCGCCGAGCACAGGGACAGAGGCGTTAACGGCAGGCGGAGCAGGAACCGGCATCTCCGAGCGCGCGCGTTGCCAGGTTCTTGGCAGCTTCTGAGTCTGTTACCGCTGCTGCTGTTTCGCGCATCACGTTTATGCTTCTCTGAACATCTCACTTTGGTTTGCTGTGTCTGCAGTTGTTTTCTGCAGTGAACTCGTTTTGAACGACTGCTGCTGCTCAGTTGGGGTTTCCACCCTGAAAGTTTCTGCATCAGAGGTCTGCTCCATTTTGAGTATGGTGACATTAGCCCGCAGACGCAGAGGTCCCTTTGAAATATAATCCGGTAACCATGGATAAGAGATGGGGTCGGAGATGCAGCTGTTAATAGCATGGTGTATTTTTAATTGCACTTAACAGACCTCTCCTTTTCCTCACTTATTTATAGGCACAGTTTCTCAGAAATGTTTAGTATCAAGGAGCAGCGACTGATGAGTAGTTAGTGACTACTTGATCTGATATTTCAAGGTCTTAAAGGTTTGGCAGTTAAGTCTAAGCCCTTCCATAATGGCAATAACCTGAAAAGCTGATAATGAAAAAAGCTAGATATTTATCTTTTTAAAATCTAACATTAAATACTGTCTTCCAACAGGCAGAAATGTGCATGTATACTTACACACACCTTGCATCTAGTGTATAGTGCTTTTTCATTTGTGCTATCTGTGGACATATGCTTTGCTTGCTTGTGTGTGGCCATGTGCACAACACGTATACAAGCACAGGAGCACAGTAAGAACAACTTAGAACTTTTGTCTTTTTTTGAGCACCATAATGCACTATTTTCTTCAGTGGTCCATTACTATCTGCTATCTCCTATTCTGTTGCTAGAGTTTAGAAAGCTGGAGAGATGTCAGCTGTTCAAGCAGAGTGAAAGCAGCACACAAGTTCCTTACAGCTACCTAGTTGGTGTTCACACAAGTCTCTGCAAGCTTTAGCAAATATCAAATAAGGTGTGTGTGTCTCTTTCTCTTTCATTTTCCGCTTTCCTCCACCACCTGGAAATGTTGCTTTCTCCTTTCAGGTGTAAAGGTCTCGGCGGTTTCAAAATGAGGGCTCTCGGTTGCGAGTAGCCCTCGGAAGCAACAGCTTGCTCTTGTCAGGTGCAGTGTTACGCTGCTTGCTTCGATGCTGTCAGACAGGATTTTGAGAATTACTTTACCTCAGCTAAGGAATGCAGAGCTATTCCACGCTTATGTAAAGCAGGGGTCTGCCAGTCCGCTTGTGTAAAGGAGCTGAGATGTGTCCTGCGCCTCTTGCGCCTGCGTTTTGCAGGGCTGAGCTCTGCTCCGTGCGGAGTGTCCGCGAGGCCCGGCCGTGGGAGCAGGGGTGCAGGGCTGCTCCTCGGAGCAGCGCGTCTCCGTCCGGCCGCGGGGCCGCGCGGGCGCTTGTTGCCTTCCCTGCTGCAAGCTCCCCGAGGAGGGAGGGACGGCCAGGAACGAAACGTGTGAGCACCGGGAAGAAGCAAATGAACATGAGAGAAACGTTAGGATAGAGGCTGGGGGGGAAAGCAGCGAAGCAGATCAGGCAAAAGTGAGGATGCCACCCTCTAAAGAAGGAAAACGGAACCAGTATCTGCTAAATGAATGGCCAGCAAAAAAATCCACTTGCAGGAAAACATATATAGCAAAAAGCAGTTGTTCTAACTATTGGCAGATGCAAGAGGTGTCCAAAAAATATTTTGAACTTAATCTCAGTATTGCTTTTTCGTGTAGACAGGAAAGAGAGAGCTGTAGTTTCGCCTCTAAGCCAGTCTTGGGTGGTCCTTCCTCTTGTCAGAGCAGAGTTTGGGGACATGTCCAACTCTAGAGCCTCTAGTGAGCTTAAGGGAGAGGCTGCTGCTCTGTGGCCTGTGCTGTAAACAGGGGTCCTGGTTTGGGCCGCTGCAGATTGTTAGGGCATTGTTGGCAAAGGGCTTTAATTAGAGCATAGAAAATGTGTGTCTGAGGCTCTCCTGCTCCTCTCGCCCTCTGCTCCAGAAACCGAGTCACTTGGCCCGGGGCAGGTTAGGAGGGGCCCTCTTGGCCCTGCCCTGGCAGCGTTTTGAGCGCGTGAGCTCTCCGCAGGGCGCAGCGGTGGTGCAGCGCAGGGTGCGGCACAGGGTGCAGCAGCAAAGCAGCGCAGGGTGCAGCGCAGGGTGCGGCACAGGGCGCAGCAGCAATGCTGTGTGTGCTGCAGCGCGGGCTGCAGCGGCGGCGCGGGGCCGCAGCGGTGGTGCAGCGCAGGCCACGGCTGCTGCGCGCGCCGGGGCTGTTTGCCGTGCATGCACGCGCTGCCCGCGTGCCGCCCGGGGCCGCGGTAGCTGCCGTTCAAAAGGTTCCTGGCCCTGGGCCCTCCCGTGGGGCTGGAGCTGCGGGTGCCCGTCAGGCCTCGCAGCCGCGGCCGGGCGCAGGAAACGAGGCCGTTTCCTTGACACACCTCCGTAATTGCCCAATTTGCAGCTGCCTTGAGGCAGCTACCTGTTTGTATAAGCGGATCTGGGCCCAGTCTTGGAGTAAGCAAAATGTTGCTTTCTGAAGCTTTCTCCCTTAATATTTGTCTAGAAGAAAGGACTGTAGGTTTTTAAGAGTTCAGCATTGGGATGAAGCTGGCTTGCTGGCTGTCCAGTCTAGTGGTTGTAGCGGGTATCTGCAGAGTGAGCATGAGGAGTAAGGGCGAGGGGCTCTGAGGAGCACGTCCCTAACGCTGCGGCCGGGTTACACGGTGCTGTGAGCCCCTGCACGCGTGGGGCAGGGGGCCGTGCCCGGCGCCACGCGCGGGCAGTGGGGTGACCGCTCTGTTGGCACAGGAACGAGCGGTCCGTGCGCCATCCCGCGTGCGCGCAGCCCGCAGCTACGCAGGGAGCAGCCCCCCGCTCCTGGGACCGCAGCTCCTGGGGAAGCTTTCAATGGGACTGCAAGGGGGTCACGTAGGTGTGTGACAGAGCTTAATAAAAATACTAGCACGCCTGTATGACAGGGCAGAAGCCCAGAACCTGTGGTGACACACATGCCAGAATGTGACTCCGGGGTTCCTTTGCTTTCCCGTCACCTCTGGAGTGCGGTGCTTGGGATGATAGCCTGTGTTGTCAGCACAACTGTCATTGTCACCAGTATTGCATCATTTGCTGAAACTTGCTGCTTTGTGGCAAGATTATTAAAACCCGAAATCACCAGAAGTATTTGTATAAGGTTGTTATTTTGCTGGCTCCTTGTCAGCCAGGCCGAGGTGTGCGTGTGCCTCGGTGAGAGGAGGGCCGGTGGTGGTGCGGTTCGGCCGATGCGGACGGGCGATGGGCACGGTGGGCGGGAGGCAGCCCCCGGGGGGACACGAGCTGCCGTGTGCCGGCAGCTGTCACCTGTGTGCGCGGGGCAGCTGGAGGAGGGCGCCGCGGCTGCGCTCGCTTTGCTCCGCTCGCCCCGCGTGCACGCAGCGCCGCGTTGGGGCACGGCGCCCGCGCTGGCTGCCCCTTCGGGCCTGGGAAGGGTCCTCCTCGGAAGCGCTTGTGCGGGTGGTTTAACTGAAGTGCTTTCCTTGGCTCTGAGAACCTGAAGTGGTGATGCGGGGCCTTGAGGGGGCCTGGAGGATGTGCTGCTTTGGCTTGCGGCTGCTGGTGGTCTCTCTTACAGAGACGGCTGCGGCTCTTGCGTGGAGAATCGTCCTTCCCATGTTACACTGTCGCTGTTGGATGTGTTTCTTTGTTTTTGTCTCTTTTTGTGCGTCTTTCCTGCTCAGACTACAGGAGCATGGCAGAAGCGGGGAGCTCGCAGGCCGTGTCAACCGGGGCCGGATATCCTTGGCAATTGTTGGAGTGCTGCAGAAGTGCCTGTACTCGGGTTTGCTTTGAGCTCTAATCACTTACCTCGGTTAGTCTGGTCTGACATTACCTGTCAGAAACAACAGACAGCCCTGAGAACTGGTGGGTGACGGTGCCGAGAGAAGGGGGATCCACGTGGTTATTTGCTGCTTCCATCCGTCCCTTTTGTTACGGTGGTTTCGGCTATTCCCTGCAGTGGCGCAGCCCGCAAGCGGTCAGTTGAATTCTGCGAGCCTGGACGCACAGAAACCCTCCATAAGTTACCCACCATGGGAGCCCCAAACAGGGCCCGTCCCGCGGGCACGGCCGTGGGCAGCGCTGCGAGCGGGGCCGGGAGCTGCCTCGGTTTCCCCGCCCGGCCGGGTGCCGCTGCCGCCCTGCGGAGCTCGCCCGGGAGCGCGGCCGGCAGTGCTGCGCCAATGGCAAGTTATGCAAACTGGAGTGCTCGTGATTATAAGTTTTCTATTTTTGAGTCTTCCATTGAGTGACTCACTTTATTAGATGTGTTCATTTAAAATGGAATGCGAAGCACCCAGATTCCATGGTAATGGCCTCATAAAGCACTTAAATATACAACATAACAGATTGGATTACTTCTCTTAATTTAACAGGTTTTGCGTCTCATACACCATGTCTGATGGCAGCATACAGGGCGTCACACACTTATTGCTAAGCTTTACAGTTTGTATCCATCTGTCTCTGCATTTTCGTTAAAGTAGTCGTCTTTCTTTGATCTCTAACTTGCGAGATTGCGTCTGAATTTTCCTCCGTTCCCCCTCCCTGCTTCCTCTCCCAAGTTTGGCTCTGCACTTCTTCGATCCAGCCCGATGCCTTTAAGATAAAGCAAGCACAGGGTACAGATATTTGGAGTGTTGCAGCGTTTATTTCCAGGCCTGCAGCCCCGCTGGGCGTGCGTAGGAGCACCGGGGTCCCTTGCGTTGGCTCGGCTGCCCAGTTGGATGCTCCAAAACAAGGTCCCGAGCGCCAGGCGCGGCCTCGGTGCCCTCCGGGCCACCTCCCTGGGGACGAGGCCCTTCTGGGGTGCGCATTGCCCCAGCGACGCTGCCGGGAGCCCGGCCTTCCCGGGGACGTGGCCCTCGGAAACGGCCTCGGAGATGGCTCTTGGATCATGGCGTTGATGTAGAGCGGAGCGGGAGCTGCTCTCTGCTCCTCCTAAATGCGGAGGAGAAAGCAAAGTGTGAGAACAGCGATAGAAGTCTGGAATCCCAGGTGTGGCGTTTTGCCCGTGAGGGACGTGGGCATCGCAACCCTGTACTCCAGCATGGGAACAGCCCAGGGACACAACCGACGCACGGGGCAGCATCGGGGTGAGCGTGAGCCCGTGTCCCCGCTCGGGAGAGAAGCTTTGTGTGAACTTGTTCAGTTTCCAAAACGGAATTGTCTCATGAGAAGCCCCTTGTGTCCCTAGCTAGGGTGCAGGCTAGCTCTCTCTTCCCGCTCCCTCTTCGTGTTTCCTCCGAAGCTGCTTGTCCCCGGGCTCTCGGTGCCCCGAGGAGCGCCCTGCTCTGCCCCGGCCTCTGCGCAGCCTCCAGGACTTCGCTCCAAGGGCGAGGGCTGAGGTTTGCCGCTAACGCCCCGCTGCAAACGGCGTGGCCTCCAGCGTGGAGGGTTCTGACGGCCGAAGGGCGCCTGGCACTGCTTGAGTCACTCATAAACTACTCGGAGTGTTTGTGCTGTGGACAGGTAACAGGTCCTGCTGTGTTGCTTCCGGTGCTGTTCACTGGATGCTTGTTATTGGTAGAAATTTCTACTGCATTTCCAAGTAATTGATCCTTGGGTTGGCAGGGATCAAGTTTGTTATATAACCTGCAGTATTTTTTATTAACCGAGTCTCCCCTCGGTGCCCATAACGCTCCATGCGCAGTCCCCGTTGCGGTTGTGGGGACCGTGTTCTCTCCCAGAGGGCCCTGTGTGAGCTCAGCCCTGCAGACCGGCGAGGCTGTTTGTGGAGGGGCTGCTGCTGCCAGCCGGTGCGGGCTGCCGAGCCGTGTTCCCAATTAGCTTGTTAATGAACTATCGCAGGGTCGAGCGGCATTGGAACGAGCAGGGACTCGTGTTTGCGACTGCCCTTTGGCACCGGGCTTGATAAAAGCGGTGCCAGGAGAAGCTCCCATTTGTTTTCCTGGAGGCCGCTGGTTTCTCGGGCATGCAGGCTGGCTTGCTGGAAGATGCTAATTTGCTCCTCCGATTCCCCTGGACTCTGGAGCATGTTGTGCTCCAGGACAAGCACTTTCAAGGCGATGACCAAACTCTAGCTTGCAGGGATTTCGCTCCTGCTGTGTGAGGTGCACGGAGCTCCCTGCAGACTGTCGCTCGTGCCCAGCCCCAACGCCTGGCCGGGTCCCGGGGCCGAAGGGCGCGCGGCAGCACGGGGCGCAGGGCAGGGCGCTGGGAAGCGTGCCTGCGTGTGTCCGCGCCGTGCGGCCGGTACGATGTGTGCGGCTGCCGGCAGCGTGGGAGCCGAGGGGCAGCTCTCCCCTTCCCCAGGGCTGGGCAGGATGGCTGCGGCAGTGCCAGCTCCAGCCGCACCGTTTAATTCTGCGGGGTGTGGAATCCTGCACTTCCTTCCTGTGCATCCACAGCCATTTCCAGGCACGGGGATGTGACCCTGCAGGGGTGCTCTGCGGTTGAGGCGCGCTGCGTGTAGGACACAGCACGCAGGTGCCGTTGGCTATCGTGTCCCCAAGCTCCGTGGCACCCGTAACGTGGCCATTTCTTTCCCATTTCCATTGTGTTGCTCCCTGCTGGGCGGTAACGTAGAGATGAAAGGTCCTTTCTGAGCGTGAGCTGCAGAGTGACTGGCCCGTGCCATGTCCTGCGTGCGGCAGGGAGGGCAGCGGTGCTGCCAGAGACGCCTGCACCAGCCAAGAGCTCGGAGCGCGGGCAGCGCCGCCGCCTGCCCTGCGGCCCGACCCGAGCTGCCCGCGCCGGGAGGCCGCGTGAGGCTGCGCCTGCTCGAGATTCAGGTCAGCTCCGCGCTCGCTTCCCATGCAGCATCCGAACACGGGGCCTTCTCAGGCGCTGCTGACCCACATACTGCGCGTGCGGCACCCCTGGGGCTGGGGCCCAGCAGCAGCCTGGAGGCTCGGTTGTGCCCGCGGCGCTCGGGACAGCCGCTTCGTGGCCATCGGGCGTCGCTCCTGGGCAGGACTGCGGGCGCCGTGGGTACCGTGCCGTGGGTACCGCGCCGTGGGTACCGCGCCGTGGCTCCCCGCGCAGAAAACGCCGCTCCAGGAACGGGTTAGTGCGCGGGGAGGGCGGCGAAGGGCTGCCTGGGGGGCTGCCCGGCCGCAGCAGGGTTTGGTGGCCGCGCGGGCGACGTCGGGGCCTTCTGCTCCCGCCTCTGCCGCCCGGCCACAACACGGGGCTCGACTCTGCCTTGTCTAGACTCTAGCATGGCAAAGCCGCCTATTAATTTTTATCTTCTTTTCTTACAGTAAAAAATGGCATTTCGGAAGGCAGTAAAAGGAACTGTTCTCATTGGAGGAGGTGCCATAGCAACAGTTTTTGGCCTCTCTCAATTTTCTCAGTATAGAAACAAACACGTAAGTATTAATTACGATTTCTGATAAAATATGAAACTTAAAATCTGTTTGAGCGTATGTTAAGCTTATACAAATAGTTTTGTTTGGGAAGGAATGCCAAGAGCCTCTCAGCTTGATTTGGTAGGTACAAATCTAGAGGACAGCATTAAAGGATGTTTTGCTAGTGTAGATTTTAAAGCAGTACAGGATGATTCTTGTAAATCATATTTAATGTTTTTGCTCAAAAAAAGACCTTTGTATAATGCTGTAATAATACTGTATAATACTGGAACTGTTACTGAGTTGCAGGAAGAATGTAGCATATTAACTGAAATATAAATAGTAAATTGAGTTTGAACAGTGTTTTTGAACTTACCAGCTTGAAGTGAAGCCCCTAACGCTACCTCAGAAAAATCTTCACTTCAACAGTAATTGCTACAGCTCCTTGTTTGGAGGCAAAAAGTGATTGATCTAGGATGGGATCCCTTCCCAGTGAAGGGAGTGGAAGGGCTCCTGCTGGGCACGGGTCCCTGGGCATGGGTAGCTCCAGCTGGGGCTCAGTCCTGGCTCTCAGGTGATGAGGACATGCTGATGAGAAACTCACAGGGAGGTAGAGGGTGGTGCCAAAAACACTGCTAAAGTGAAATAGTGATGGCAGAAAGGTGCAGGAGGTGCTGTTTCAGCCTGGACTGGTTTGTACTGTCGTAGCAAATAATTTCCATTTGCATAGCTGCTCCCTTTGGCAGAAGCCGAGGAGCTGCCTTCACCCCCAGGTGTGTTCCCAGCACAGAGGCCAAGGGCCAAGGGGTGAGAGGAGGCCGAGGGTAACGGGCTGGTCTCGGGCAGAGCTGGCACTGATCAACAGCTGCTCTGGCTTGGAGCAAATACAGACCCATTATGTTTGTGCAGTTGTGCTTAGCTTTAGGGCCATAGAACAATCCCGTCTGGGCTGAATAGACGTGCGTGTAGGAATATGCTTTCTGTCCTTGTGTGTAAGCTCCGCGGCCGGCCCTTCCCCTTTGGCCACAAGCCGTTGGCACGAGCGCCGCGTGAGCCGTTCCGTGCGGGCAGGTGGTGTCTCGGGAGCCCGGAGCCTCCGTGCTGCCGTTGGGTTTGCAGACGGAGCTTGCTCCCTGCAAGGGCCACCTCCTCCCCTGGGGACGCGCTCGCCTTCCGGAGCCGCCTGAGCGGGCGCCAACTCTGGGGGTTTTCTGTTTCCCGCTTCCCAAATGCAGTCGGCTCTTTGTCCTCTCTGTGAGCTGCTTACTTAGCACATGTTTACTGTGTGCTGCTGTCCAAACTGGGCACACTTCAAACAGGAGCGGAAGTGGATCCGGCCATTCTAGATCAAGAAAAACGGGCAGGGGTGGCGGGCAGTTTCTGCTTCGCTCCAGGGAAGGGAGCACGTATTGCTGCTCTCAATAAGTGCGAATGTGAAACTCGTGGCTGCTTCGCGCGGAGGAGGAGCAGCAGCTGAGGTAGTGGCAACGCGAATGAGATGACTCACTGCTGGGGAACCTAGCCGGAAAGCAGAGGAGCCAGGATCCTTGGAGCTTCAGATATTCTGTTGCAGAAAATAAAATCTAGCATTTTAAGTGAGCTCCCCATTCAGCCGCCTGTCTTACACCTAGCTGGTATTACTGCTTCTAGCTCCCGCTGGGATCCTATCCAAGACTTTATGGCCTGGCCTCATTACTGTCAAAATGAGAGCCTCAAAGTTCAGAACCTTAAATAATAAGCGAAGGAGTTGGAAGGGAAAACAGACCTGGATGACAGAAGTGTCCTCACAACTAACTTGCTGTGTGTGTAGGGTTCTGGAACTCAGAGAATCCCCCATTCGCTGTTGTTAGTGGATTGTCATTATGAATTTCCTGAGCAATATTAAAAAAAAAAAAAAAAAGGGAATTTGATCATAATGTCAAAATGAAATACTGATTGTTCCCCCATTTCTGAGTCTATTGTGTTGTGCAGAGTCAGTTTACAAAGGATCTGTGCAAACTTCCAGCATATGTATAAGCAAATGGATCTGTCAAGTGAACAGCATGTTGTTTTCATGTTGTACTAACTTACACATTTCCCATGTGATGTCCCTTAAAGCTGCTCCTTAAACACCTAATATAGGGCAGCAGGTGGAACATAACTGCAGGGATTGACACAAAGGAGGACAGTCCATTTGTAGTGTTGACATATCTAAGCTGTGGGCATATCCCCCAGCCCCAGTGTCCTCTTTTTAATAATGCCTGCCAATCAAACGTGTGCTGGGGCAAAGATCTTGTCTTGCAGTGCCAGGGAAGGACGTTGCCCCGAGACGTGCACTAATTGGCTACGCGTTGCAGGAAAGCCGTGGTTATTTCAGGAGCAGGATCCGTCGCACAAGACGGGAAGGTAGCGCAGGGAGACGAGCGCGCTGGCGCTGCCTTCCCCGTGGTCGGGGTGTTTGCTGCCCCGCTGCAGCTCTGCGTGCTGGGGCTCCTGGAGCCCGGGCACCACAACACCCGTGGGTTAATGATCTTCAGGGCACGATATAGCTGGTCTGGCTTGCTCTGCTCCCCGTGTTCACCCAGCAGGCGTTGGATGTGTCTGTGAAGCACTCGGCTGCCCTGGGTAATTCCAGGGAAAAAGCTAAAGCATTTTTATTTTCCTGATGTAGTATAAGCACACACATTATATATATATATGCTGAGATTTTGGAGCATACTTTTGCAACAGCAATTGAGGTAATATAACCAAAGAATATGTATGTATATGCAGGCATAAAGCAGCTTAGTAAATTGCCCTGATTTGTGTGTTGTTTTTCGGATGCACATGGTTCCTGCTGAGAAAAGAGAGGATGGCAATGCGCTGAAATGACAGAATTCTAGTTGAAATTAATTCATAAGCTGGTAGATGAATATTGCACTTGTGTCCTGTATAGTGACCTGATCACTGAGATATTTACTGAATTACTGAATAATAAGGTGTATTCACTTAATAGCGTGCTGTAAGGGAGCAAGCAGAAATGACACTAATTCAGGCAAAATCCCTTTCTGTAAACACACAGTTGGTTTTTCGTATCGAATGACTATTAGCCTTAAGGAAGGTGGCTGAGCATTTGGTGCAGCCTTGCTGACTTGTGCTGCTGAGGGCAAGTGGTTGGATTTAAAATAAAGACTTTGCCTAGATTAAAAAGAAAAATCTCTTTTCAGAGAAAGGGAAGTGTTTTGGGGACCCTTTACAGCTGGTAGTGCAAGTGTCTAAAGTGCTTAGTCTCTTCTGAACTGCTTTCAGATAAATGTAATTCTTCTCCCTCTCGTTGTTATTGAATCAAGATGATGAATTTTACTTTGCAGACCTACCTGGAGATTAATGCTGGCCAAATTAACAAGAATGCGTGTTTATGGATTACCAAATTGCTTTATAGCTTCGTGATTGAATTCAAACCGCCAAACTGAATCTGTTCTTGCTAAGAGCGTGATCATTCGAGGAACTCTTCCCGGAGAAATTGTAGATATAAACAGCAATTGCTTATTTCAGTAAACATATGTGTGCACTGCCAAACTAGTCGCGTTGTTGCAGATGGGATCCTGGTATGCAGCTCTTCAGTCTCACGTTTAATTGACGGCGCGATGACTCATATCTGTATCAATTCCTAGGGCACCAATCACTGTGCTCCAGTCTGAGTCTCTCGTGTGCCACGTCTGCTCCTGGTGCACCCGTGTCTACGGCCTGGGGACTCTGATCTACCTTTTACTGGGGACAGTTTGTTGTAGGTGATGCTTTAAAAAAAAAAAAATCATGTTAAGCCAGTTGATGTTAGTATTTCTTCGGCTCCTTGTTTTTTTGTATTTTAATATTCTTTTGAAGTTAGGTTTAATTCTTTGAAATTGATTCATTTCTTTTGATGAAGAGAGTGTTTGCAAGTTTAATGTAAAACTAACTTTAGAGGTGGTAACTATATTAAAAAATAGATAAATAAAGCTGAGGCTTCCCAGCTGAACGGGGAAATACTTGCGGCTTAGTCTTGCATGTGTTCTGGTCGATGAGTCTTTCAAATTTCATTCTTGTTACTGTTATCCGCTGTTTACGTGCTGGTATTTAGGGAAACTAGGAAATTAGAATCAGTTGTTGTATGTAATTATACAACAGTAAGAAGCCTGTTTAATGCAGCAAATTGCTGAAGGAGCAGCGGAGAGGGCAGGAAGCCAAGCAGTGCCGCTCGCCGCTGCCTCGCGTGCGTGGCCGGGCGCCCCGGCGCCCGGGGGAGCCCCCGGCGCTCAGGTGCCGCTTGTCCCGCTGCCGCGCGGGAGCGGATGCGCCGCCGGGATGCGCCGCCGGGATGCGCCGCCGGGATGCTCCTCCTGCAGCTGCTGCTTCCCTGCTTTCTGTGCAGCTCCCCAGAAAGTCCCATTCCAGAGCTGTGTTGGAGGGCAGAGCCCTGGGAAACGGGAACGCTGCTGCCAAATGCTGGTGGGTTGGGGAAGGAGCAGCGCGAGGTCCTGGATTTGCTGGAAATGGGAGGAATTCATTGATTGGGAAAGTGGTGCAAAACTACGTTTATTGGAAGTGCCAAGATTTTTACACCCTATTTGGTGAACGCTGCCAGCACGTACACATTAATATGTAAGCGTATTGGAGCAAAGAGAATTAAATTTGGAGGTTAATCAGGGTTCACCTGCAGTTTCCATTTGCCTCAGCCTTGTGCGTGTTGCGTAGCGCCTTGCCTGCCTGCCCTGTTTGAGGGCTGCACTGCGCATGAACAGCTTTACAGCGAGAATCAGCAACCCCTGTAGTTGTAATGTGGCCAAAGAAGGAGCTTAGGATCCTGAGTGGAATCATTGGGGATGCACGAGCGCCCAAGGCGAGGGGAGGCTGCCTGCACGTGGCCGTTGCTGCGCGTTGGCCCTTGCGGCAGCAGGAGCCAAGGGCGTTGGCCCTTGCTGTGCATGGGTACACGGTGGGAGCCACATGCTGGCCCTTGTAGTGGTGGGAGCCATGTGTTGGACCTCGCTGTGCGTGGGTGCCTGGCGGGAGCTGCGCGTTGGTGGGAGCAGCACATTGGCCCTTGTGTTGGCGGGAGCAGCCCGTTGGCCCTTGCTGTGCATGGGTGCACGGTAGGAGCCGCGTGTTGGCCCTTGTAGTGGTGGGAGCCGCGTGTTGGCCCTCGCTGCGCATGGATGCACGGCAGGAGCCACACGTTGGCCCTTGTGTGGGCAGGAGCCCTGCATGCCCTCGCTGCATATGGGTGCATGGCGGGAGCTGCGCGTTGGCCCCTGCGCGCAGGCGGGTGGCCGGGCCCATCGAGGCGCACGGTGCTGTGTGCTGAGGAGGAGCTGCTGGTGCGGCCGCGTCTCCGGGAGCCTCCCCGCGGGTCGCGAGCTGGCGGGCGCCTCGTGGAGCCGTTACGGTCGGAGGACCCAACCCAGTCCATCATCTCGTCCTACCCTTTGCCAGACGAGCTGTTCTGGATGTGTCCAACGCGCAATCCCTCCCTGTTGCAGATACCGGAGTGCGGCTGGGGCTCCTGCAGGCGGAAGGGGCCCGCGCAGGCTCTGTGGCCGCGCGGGCCGGCGAGCGCGGCATGCCGGCACGGAGACGGCGACAGCGCGTGCCCGGCGGGGCCGGCTCCCAGTGGAGCTGTTCCCGGCAGAGCGGCCCGTCCCACGCAGCTTTCCCAAGGAGAGCTTGGAGATCCAGCCTAAACGCTCGAAGCTCCTTGCCAGTGTCAGCTCCTGTGGATGGCAAACTGCAGACGGAACGAGGTTCTGCGAGCAGCAGGGGCTTCTAGGGGTTTGTCAGAAGGTCGAGTTTGTATTAGTTTGCTTTTTCCCGTTTCCAGGACGTCTGGGCACAAGTTATTTTAAATCAATTAAATAATCCTTTGGACAGAAGACTGGGTTATGCTCAGGCCTTAGAAGCCACAGGCTTTAACTGTTTTTCCTTGGATGGAAAGTGCTTGTTTATAATTGCTGTTAAAGTCTGGCAATATTCAGACTTAACTTCCAGTTTGCTTATTTTGATTCTTTTTTTTTTTTTTTTATATTGTCTTCATCAGTTCTTCTGTCCTTGGTCTCCAATCTAAGTAGCATAGACACTTCTTTTGGTTTCACACATGTATTTCAAATCAGTACCAGCTTGGTTTTCATAAGTGCTCAGTACCAGTAGAGAAGCACTGCACTCGACCACTGAAAATCCAGAGAAGCCCTCTAACAGTTACTTGTGGGCAAGTTAATTTGAGTGACAAGAGCTGGGGATGTGCCTGGGTATTCCCACTGGGCACATGGGTATTCCCGCTCGGCAGCAGGCGCCTCGGCTCTCCTCCTCGGAGCCAAGCTCCCGCACTTGGGAACGGCTCGGGAAGGGCTCGCTGGGTGCCCTGCCTTCCGGAGAGGCTTGTGTGCGAGCAGTTACCGTGTGTGCAGGACGGGTCCTCGGCCTCCTGCAGAAAAGCGCTAAGGAAGTTCCCCTGCAGCCCTGTGCAGGAGCAGAGGCCAAGGCGAGCAGGAGGGAGCTGCGGCGGTAGCAGCGCCGGGGTTGGCACCGTGTGGCACTGCCCAGGCTGCACGCGCGCTCAGCGGAGCCCTTGCGGTGACGACCTGCGTCGGTAGCCGCGGCGCGGACACCCCGGCACGGGACGCATGGAGGAGCAGTGCGGGGCTTTGGATGTTCCTGCGAGCGAAGGGTTCACATGTCTGTCTGAAACTGATGTTGGCTGCCAGGAACCTTCAGAAACCAGGGGAAACCGTCCTCCAGACGGAAAGGTTTGGAAGTAATGTTCAGGTTTGGAAATAATGTTCAGGTTTGGAAATGATGTTCAGAAGTGTCTGCTGTTCTCAGCATGCTGCCTTTGACCACAAACCATACGGTCTTATGAACCTGGGCAGGCTTGAGCTTAGATTAGTGCCCTTGTACCAGTGAACAATTTAAAATATAAAACATACATTATTACATTTATCTTGTTTCGAAGATTAAGATTTTCAAAGATTTGGATTTTTTTTTTGGAAAAGAGTTGAAAGCCAGACAAATGATTATCCTTCCCAAGCATCCTGTAGCATTCCACATGGTAGGCTGTTTCTAAAAGTAATTATTGAAGGTAATAGCCTTATGTACTATGTTATATTGGATTAAACAAGGTGAAGTAAGCGTATGCTAACCCTTAATGTTTTTAATGCTGCTTGTCACTGATTGATGTTTTAATACAGCATTATTATTAGGTATAAATATAAATAATCTGGAATGTTTGAGTGTATTATCGTTAATGTGCTTTTTTGTGGCGTGTATGTGTGTATATATATGACTATATACACTGTATGATTATATGAAAATATATAAAGTATAGCTATTTATAAAGCAAAGGCAGACCCCATTTTTGTATTGTAACCTTTGCAGGGCACCCTTTATGTTGAAGCTGCAGAGCCTGTGCCGGTCCCAATGAAGAACCATTTTCCCACAAGAGAAGAACAACTTCTGACACTGCAGTCGACAAGTGAGTTTGATGTCCTCGTCATAGGTGGAGGAGCAACAGGATGCGGTTGTGCTCTAGATGCAGCCACTAGAGGTGAGGCTTGGCAATAAATTTCATTTTTGTTCTCAGATTATGTGGTTTGCTGTAAGCTGATCACACCGGCTTTCAAAAGCTACATGAAAATAGAGAATATTTACCCTGAATGCCTGGCTCTGACTTCTTTCTGTGGATCTGAGATGCTAAAATGAGCTTGAAGGAACAAGCGGAGTTGTGCCTTGCTGTTTCAGCATACGCTGTGCTGCCGAGGGGCTTGCACATAGTCGTGTACATTAACATAAGCTTTTTGCTGGTTGCTCTCGGAAGACTTTTTGTGAATTCTCCTTTGCTTCTTGCTTGGTGGGTTCATCCGTGCATGTCCATGCAGGAGAGCGCCTGCAGCAAGGATGGTGAGACCCCGCAGCCCTTCCAGCAAGGATTTGGGTGTTCATAAGGGCTGGGCCATGTGGGAAGTCTTGGGGAGGCATCTCCAGCTTTTTTCTTACGGCACGAGACGTCTGCAACTTCCGATAATGCTTCGTAGCCGCTCGTTTTGCTGCGGGTTCGGCGGAGCCTGTTCAGGCTCCAGTGGGATGTATGGGCACCGTGGCAGGCGCGCCGCTTTCTGCCCGCGCTGGGGATCGGCCGCGCGGCTGTCGCCCAGAAAGCTGCTGGGCCCGTGATCCTGACCTAGGGCAGCACGGGGTGAGCCGGGGCAGCCTCTCGCTGGCGCCTGTGAGGAGATGAGGACGTGCATGGGCCCGGCTCCGCGCGCGGCGCTGCCGCCGCCTCACGTGGCGCTCGCAGGAGGCTGCGCCAGCGAGAGGGAGAACCGGCCTTCTTCAGGCCGGGCGCTTGTCAGCCTTTCCGTGGGGCTGAAATAAAAATGGAGAACATCCTGCCCTGCTCATGCTGTGGGGGAAAACAAATACGTAAAACGTGCAGAAATTACCACAGGTAATTCATACTTATTCTTTTTCACTATATTCCGATTGTATCAGTAGATTTCTGAAGTGTGAAATATTCCTAGGCGTTTGGTTAATGAGTTGTGTATTGTTGCTGTTCATTCGCAGAACTTGCTCTTTTATCTTTGCTTCACTTAACAACAAATTTTGCTTTTCATGTGTTTGATACGTTTTCACCAAATTATTCCTGATTGTATCCATTAATCTTCAGTCACATATGACAAAAATAAATTACTGTGATCTTTGAAAGTTAACAGTAATAATTAGATTTAATTTTAAGGACACGAGGGCTTCGGAAGGCCAGTAGATAGTGAAATGTGTGCTCAGCAGGCGGTGATGCGGAGGCCCCTCGGTGCGTTAGCGTGCCGCGGGCGGAGGGCGGCGCGGGGCCGTGCAGGTTCGAGCCCCGGCCGCGTGAGCCGCGGGCCCGCGGTATGGGCGGGCTGGCCCGGCCAGCACTAGCCAGTGTGGTCGCTGTTCGAGCTCAGCGGGGCCGTTGGATTCGTGTCTGCAGCGGCGTCCTGCCGCGCGGGGCGGCGTGTTCTCCGCGACCGCGCTGGGCCGAGCGTGGGGGAAAGCGAGGCAGCTGCCGAGGAGGCCGGGCACCGGGGCCCAGCGCGCTCTCTGCTTGTGTCTCTTGTTGGTGCACGTTCAATTTTATTGGCAAAATCAGAGTGTGACAAGTTCAGATTCGGACACAAATACAAGTAACGAACGACGAGAGTAACGGTAGCAGCGTTTATTCACAGGCTTCCCGACACAGTCGGCGGGAGTTGGTTCAGTTTGCCAGGAGGAGCGGTGATTCTCGGCGGCAGGTCGACAGGCAGTGCGGACTGTGACCTGGGGCGGGTGGCAGCGAGGCTGTGCCCGGTCCCGGCCCCGAGGTGGCTCTGGGGGCACTCAGCGCAGCGTGCGAGCGCTCCTGACCGTCCTGCGCTCTCACACCGCCCCTGCTAAAACGCTGCGCGTCCCGTTACGTCCTGATTTCTGTGTTGCTGCTTAAGTGGTTTCCTTGGGACATGTTAAAAAGAAATTCTGTATTCTTACTTTGCAAAATAAATAAAACTTCGTTGGAGTCCTGGCTTTCCCCTGAAGTTTACTGGCTTTGCTTTCAAATCTTCCTCCAGCCACTTAACCAGTTCCTCTAGGTGTTAGGGTTTGTCACGATTTGGGTGGGTGTTTTCCAGATGAATTTTTGCAGAGCAGAACAGTGCTGTGCCGGGCTTCCCAAGGTGCGGTTGGACTGTGTGAGCCTGCGAGCCGTCCTAGGAGGAGAGCCCTCCCCTCTGGGCTGTGCTGGGCACTGCTGGGACGCTGCTGCGGAGAGCTCGGAGTGTGTGTAAAATACGCTCTTCCTGCCACGAGTGCAAACTGTAATGTGCCTGAGGGAGGCTGGCCCGGTAAGGTGCTGTAATGCCTTTCTATTGTGAAATTCCAGGTTTTAGTGTGACACTGTTTAAGTTCTGTTTTGACTTTTCCCTTAGGAAGAGGCTAAAATTTTTCATTACAATATAGACTGTGCACTGCACTTTGAATACAAATTTATCCATGTTCAGAGTAATTTTTCTTGTGATTGTCTCTGCCCAACAGAAGTGTCTTTAATGAATTACATACAAATTGTGTAATTTAAGAAGTTAATTTGGTTTTCTGGTAACACAGGACTAAAAACAGCCCTTCTAGAAAGAGATGATTTCTCCTCGGGGACCAGCAGCAGGAGTACTAAATTGATCCATGGTGGAGTGAGGTATCTACAGAAGGCCATCATGAAGCTGGATTTTGAGCAGGTAAGTGTTGTGCTGGCTGTTAAAGCCAAAATTGCTAGTAGACACTTTTCTCCTTTCCAAATGACATCCACATTCTCTCTCTCTTTTTCTTTTCTTTTAATCAAAAAATACAATTATTCAGCTATAGAAATTGGCATCCAATTTTTTTTCCTAAAAACTTAGTATGATTGCTTCTGTGTTTGCAGCTTAACATTAGTAGGGAACCTAACAGTGCAATTTGGAAGAAAAGCAGTGTCGTAGGAGGAAATGCAAACTTTTTATGAACCTTCTATCCATAGCGAAGAGTAACTCCACCTATTGGGCTTTGTGCTCAAATGAAAAAAATAATTGGACTGACCTGGCATGACACCAAAATGACTAGAGAAGATAACTTACTTGAGAGATTTTCTTGGTAACTCTTGAGTTTTATAGCAAAATTCATTGTGTTATACAAAAACCAGTAAGTTATGTAAAATATTTGTTTTCAGAAATTTTTTTTTCATTAAATGTTGCATATTGTGACAAACTGACTAACTTGGAATTCACATATACCTTCTTGCTTTTCAGTACAAGATGGTGAAGGAAGCGCTTCGGGAGCGTGCAAATTTACTTGAAATAGCTCCTCATTTATCGGCTCCTCTGCCTATTATGCTGCCTGTTTACAAGTAAGCTCTGCTATGATACCTCTACATTAGCACAGCTTTTGACAAGCAAGCTATTTCCCTGGGGGCGTTTCTAGATGCCTGTTTCAGAGCATGCTTTTAACCCCTGCAAGCTTTGTCCTGCGGGAGGTGGGAATTTGTTGCCCTGTTGTCCTCTCCTGGCTCCAGCCTAGCAGCCCTGTGCCCGGTTGTTTTCCGAGGAGCTTTGTCTTGGTGGTGGCCGGGCAGGGGAGCAGAGCTTGCACCTGGCTGAATTTCCATTCTCGAGATGGTTATTCCCTGTTCTTGCCTGTGCATCCTTGCAGTCTTCAGCACACGCTGCCACAGGGATCTGCGCAAGGTGCCCTCTAGCACCTTGTGTTGTTGTGCTCTAATTCAGTGCTTTTGCCTTAACGGGAACGTGATAGTTTTCTACTGAGAGGAGAAATTATGTTGCATCCCCTAAGAGAAAGGGAGAATAAATAATTTCTTCAAATGGAGTGATTTGGGTTCAATTTTAGATCTATTAGGACGGTTATTTACTGGCCCAGCCTACTTAGAGCAGCGAGCTTTTGTCGGGTGTTCTTCACATACAGCGTTGCTCCTGCCTGAAGAGGGGGAGCTCCAATAGCTGGTGCTGGAGGTCGGCGGTGCGCCGTGTTTGTGTGCTGCGGTTCGAGCAGGAGACGCTCAGGACGTGCATTTGAGGAACTTGCTTAGCTCTAGCACTTACAGTAAGGTGGTTCTACCTGCAGCAAATAGTACAATCCATAGATTTAAAGCTGAAGTATGAAACTTTCCAGTCCACGCTCTAACCTGCTTTGCTCATTGCCATGAGCAGACCCGCTGAGCACAGGAGACGTCAGCACGTAACATTACACATATTTATGCATTCATGGGATCACAGTATGATACATGGTAGTACAAAAGTAAAACTCATGTGATACAACCTACTGCGTTACTTAACACTCACTCTTGTAATATGTAATATTTTGTGGCTTGTGTGTGTCCATGCATGGTGTGTGTGTGCTTATTCCACCTTGCTAGCCTTTTCTTTTCTCTTTCTGACAGATGGTGGCAGTTGCCCTACTACTGGGTAGGAATAAAACTCTATGACCTTGTGGCTGGAAGTCAGTGTCTGAAAAACAGTTACGTCCTTAACAAGTCCAGAGCCCTGGAGTTCTTCCCCATGCTGCGCAAGGAGAAGCTTGTGGGTGCTATTGTCTACTACGACGGTATGTTCCCTGTCGGGGCTCGCACTGACAGCTGTGAAAAGCACAACACTGGCTGTAGATTATGTTCATGGAGTCTAAGAGGCAGAAAAACAACCTGAAGATTCATCTTGCAACCAAACTTAGATCAGCCAAATTAATGCTTACTCTGCTCACCAAGGGAGCTCACTGAGGGCAGAAGAGATCGTATTGCTTCCTGGCTAGTAGGTATAGAGTGAAAGCAGTCTAATGGTCTGATAACTGTCCACAGCTTTCCAGCTTATATTACATGGTTTTGAGCTGCTCTTTCTGAGCAAATCCTGCACTCATGTGGCACTTGATGCTTCACTCTGTTCTGTTTATAGAAGTTAAATATCTTCACAGCAGAGACTGAATAACACAAATGATTCCTAGTCGGTTAGTAACAAAATATTGTTAAGTTTCTGAATCTTGTATTTACTTCAGTTTTAATATCCCTGTTTTTGTAAAGCCAGCACCCTTTATAGGCCACTTCTTGTAAGTGCTTGGGTTGAACGCAGCTCAGAGTAAGCACTCTTCCAAGGTACCGTGTGGGGAGATGTCTGATCACGCTGGTAATGTGCACTCGTTTGCTCCAGCACTTTTACTCTGAAGTAGTTTCACACCTGTCCAGATAACTTGGCTTCCACCTGTGCTAACTGATGCTTGCACGGGGTTGGGTCAGGCCTGGTTTTTTCTTTTTGCACATCTCCCTCTCCCGCAGTAGGATCGGTCAGTCACTCCAAAGAGAGAACTCTTCTTGTCACTGTCATCTAGGAGCAGGTTTTGCTATGGGCCTTGAGTGCTTCCCGTTGCAGCCGCGCTATTTAAAGGGTTCTAAGTTCCTCGGGACAAAAACGTTTCCGGCTCAAAGTTGTTACACGTTCAATCCATTGCACGGGATTTGGTTTTAGCTATATTAGTGGGTGTAACAGTTGCACAGTATGAGTGCCCATGTTAGAGGGAGAAGCAGAGATGCTTTCTAGAAGTTTGTTGCTATTTGCAAAAGAATGGTGGTTTATAGTAGAGCTGGAGTCGCTGCAGCTGTCCCCAAGAGCAGGTTGTGCTCGGAGTGCTTGTGGTGCATGCTTGGATGCCACTGCTGCTCCTCATACAAGGGCTGCTGGACTGTTATTCTGTGTCAATCCGTGGCACAAGTCTAGTGGGGAGTCCTGGCCCCACTGCACAGCAACAGGGGCCACCGTGGATCTTCCAGGAATCCTGAGAATTCCTTAAACTTAGTTTTGTTCCCTCAAATTCTACAAACAGATGAGGCAGTCTGAAAACGAAATTAGGCAATGAATAACTGGCTTTGACAAATGGCTACCTGGATATTTTGCTAGTCCAAACAAAATATTGGTGTCTTATGTCTTGATGTTTACATCTTGTGTGTTGATATACGGATGTCAGCTTAGAGATGCCTGAGTTTTATCCATTAAAGTTCTGTTCTGATTGAATAGGTGGTTGAGAACAAACCACAGCAATTTACTGTTACAACATTAGGAAGATACTTGTTTAGAAGAAAAAGTTAATCTATGAATTCCTTAGACGAAAAAAAAATGCTTTTAAGCCTTGATGCAATAAATTGAGGATTTAGCACCAGGGTAATAATGTAGTATTTCAGTGGAAGACCTCTGTGCAGCCGTGCACGCAGAAGTCAGGGGATGGCGAACGTCTCCGGTTTCGTCTCCTCCCCTAGCAGTAGGAAACAGGTCCCAGTTTACGTATTAGGAATGCAAGAGGGTCAGGATAGTAATAGTAATTCTGAAATGTACACAATGAGGAAGGGTGGTTTAGTGAAGACTGAGGATTCTATAATCGCTCTGTTTATTCCTCCAATTTGGCAAGCGCTATGAAAAGCTGCCAGTTGTGCTGCTAGTGAACCTGCTTGTGTAGGCTAATGTATCTGGTCTGGTTTTACTCTCCTGAAAGGATTCTGGGTCACTACTGTGAAGTTATCCACACCCTTGTGCAGTTTGAAGAAATGTTGGTTTGCAGTTGGAAAATACCCCTCAATTGCCTGTTTACCATTGGAATGATAGTTTTTCCTGGAGGACTGAGATACCATAAGTGACTTCATAGTATTTATTGACTGCTTTGAGCTTAAATCTAGGCCAGAGTAAAAATTCTGTAGCTAAAATGCAGCTCAAGGTTTGACACTTGGTTGCAGAATGACACCCTGGCCGTAGGAGCAGGCACCAGGGTGTTTCCTGGTGGCCCTGACCTCTATGTCTGTAGCATCCGTGGGGCATGATGCATTGTAACACGCTAATTGGTTTGTCTTAATTAATCTGATCTGTTCACAGTAGACTGTTTGTTAAAGTCATAATGTGTCAGCAAACACTCTTACGACAGTTTCCAAGATCTAATTCTTGTATTCTTACCCATACACTTCCATACCCTAACTCTGGAGGAAGGGAGGACAAAAGGGAAATGGAGCTGACCTTGGGAAATGCGAAGGGGGGTCAGAATGGACTAATATCCCTTTTGGTTCTTGCACCAGAATTCCAGTGGGAGAGTGGAGCATTAAATGATGGCAAACCATGTAAGTTTTAATGACATATCTCTCTCTTCTGTTCTTCCCCACCCTCCTCAAATACATTGGCTTTTTAAAAATGGAGTTCTACATATGTAATTAAATGTAGTTATGTCTTTTTTTTCCTTTCCTTTCTCTATCACACTTCCTTTGTATCTACAGTACTTAATAGCACCTGCTGGCAGCATCTTGCTGTTTGGCATGTTGATCATTGCCACTAAAGGGGAGAATCTAATATACTGATTATGTAGCTTACTTGCTTGTTTCATAAAATACTTAGAGGTGGCAATATTCTTTTGCAAAGGAAAGATCAGAAATGCTCTTTTCTGATCAACAATTACAAAAAAAATAGTGACTTGTCAAATAATCCATTATTCATGAATATGTTCTGTTCTGAAATGCTCCTCTTAATTACATTTAAAAAATTGTTTATACAGGCAGGAAAAAAAAAAGGAGGAAGAAAAAAAAATGGTACATTATAAATGTTGGAAGTACCAGCAATAGCAAATCGCAGCCTTTCCCAGAGGCTATTCTTGCTCTGTCTCAGCATCAGGAAACTAAAGCATATGTTGGATGTTAGCCTGGGTGTACACAATGTGTCCTATTTATTCAAGGTTTCCTTTGAAGCCACAACTTACAAGTTTGTTTCTTAGGGGTACATGTCAGACTTCATTTAGCATTTGTTGGTATTAGGATACTCCTGAATAGCAAAAAGGCAACATTTTGGGGGAAGAATGTGGCTGCTATCTGAGCAGTGATCTGTCAGTTCCATTTATGTAGCTCAAGGAAAATTGGAAGAGAGGCACCATGGAGAAGCTAACGCTGGGGTCTCACGAGCAGGAACAGAATTATTTTAAAGCATCTTAAATGAAGAATTAATCTCCATTTCAATTGTACATAACTCATTATGCTAAGAACTAGGAAAAACACCAAAGCAAAGACCCAGCTGACCAGGATATTACAATTAAGGGTTTTGAAATGCTTGCTAATTCTGAGAGGCAGAATTCTTTTTAAGGTGCATTATTTTGTATCTTCAGGTTCTTGAAGGTTTTTTTCTCCATGTATTTTGCCCTGAAAGATGAGTCTTAAGTGTCTAAGGAAAATGGGCTTTCCTGAGTCAGTCTTGAATTTAAAATTTTCAGGTGTTGTTGATCCTGCTCTGTGTTGGATTTGCTGTTTATTTTGTGGGCACAGGGATGAACACGCAGTGCTCCTGTGAGCAGTGCCCGTCCCCGCTGTGGCACATGGCCTTGGCTGGTTGTCACGCTGTTCCACGAACGCCCCGCGTACGCGCTGGCGGTGAGTGACAGCGCTCGGTGGAACTTACGAATTCTGCCCCAAAATATTTTAGTGCGGAGCTTATTTAAAGGTGGAAAAGCGAACCTTTCACCGAGGATTTAGCTTCCCTTGTTTACCACAAACCCCATGAGAAATCCTTCCCGGGCACACATGCACACACACAAAAATCAATGTAAAAGAGTAAAGCATTCATTAAGCTGTCAAAAATGGAATAAATGCCTTTTTTTATTATTTAGGCTGTTGTAGCTATTTTTCCTAGAATTTGAGTGTGTCCTGAATTATGAAATATTATAGCTTTATAATTCAGATTTGACAAATTAATGTTTTGAGAGCATGGGGAGCTGCAGTAGGGGTATTACCCTATTATAAATGCAGACAACTGTATGACTTTTCTTTCTTTTTTTTTTCTTCCCTGGATTTAAAAACTCTTTGACAGTTTGTGACTAAGAAGATTTTTTTTCCATAGGTGAAATACATTGCTAACCATATTTCTTGATATTTCGCGCCTGAAGCTGGATGAATTGGGGAAGTCTTGCAGGCACTCTGGCTGGAGGTGTAGCATGGAAAAGACTGCATATATCCTCCATAGCCGGGTGCTTTCAAATATGTTTTCCCATATAATAGAGATGTATGTAAAGTCCTGAAGAAAATCAGAAGGCTGCTTCGGGAAGGCAGGTCACGAAGGTATTACTGGCTGCCTCTGGTGGAATATGCGTAAAATGAAATACAAGTCTAAATTTGAGAAAATAGTAATATTTTTCTTATCTGAGATTAGTATAAATATTAGCGGGGAAGAGAAAAGCTTAATCTCTGTTATAAAAGGTACTTCTGAATTCCCTGATAAAATCTGTTGAGTCTCTGCTTCCTTGTAAAGCTCTTCAGTGCAAAGTCATTTGTATCGTGGAGCGCTTTATCCATCAAAGCGCTTTTTATCATTTTCAGAAGGGGTAAAATCGGTGGTTTGGACTGAGTCGCCTCTTTAACCCAGTCGTGCCCCTGTCAAGGCCGCGCGGCCGGGGCGCCCCGCGCGTTCCGCTGCGCCGCGCTTCTCCCTTCTTTTCCCTGCTCTTTTATTTTTTCCTGCTTTTTTGCTGGAGGCGGCGTTCCCAAAAGCATGATAACTGCATCTCCTGCTGTACCTGTAACAATTTAATTGTGTAAGTCAGCCCAGTCAAGCATCCCCGGCTTATGACTGGGAGACATGAAATTCATTGTCATTATTGTCCCTGTCATTTTGGATCATTATATCCCGCTGCAGAATTTTCCTCACTCGAGTGCGTTCCTACCTCCAGGAAGCGGGGATTATGGCTGAGGTTGGGGTGGGGGCAGGACTGTGAACTGCATTTACCTCGGGGGAGCCACAGATTAAATTGGCTTTGCTCTGTGACTTGCTGCATTCGTCTGTTTGTACGCCGTGGGTTTAAGGTTGGAAATGATGAATATTCTAGTGAATTCTCTGCCTTTTTTTATGCTCTTATAAGCAAAGGATGATTTTCTTTTTTTTCCTCCCTTAAGTGAACGGTGAATAATTCTTCAGATCATGTTACCAAAAAGATTTAAGATTATTCTTGAGCAAAATGACATTATTTGCACATTGTGCCACAAACATGTTAGTATTCCCCAGCGTGTCATGGCTTTGAGAGGGAAGCCTCCATTGAAGCATGTAACTTTGTTGTAATTTATATGTGTGCATTTTATGTGAGCGTAATAGCAGCTCGTTAGTTAATATGCACATCGTTCCATAGCGTGGATGGGAAAATATGTATGTTGAGGGAAAATCGATTGCGCGGTTTCCATCATGCTACGTTTTTATGTGAGGTCTTAAAGGTGTTTAAACGTTTGCTTTGCTCCCGCAGGAGCTCATAAAAGGCGCGCGGGGGAGCGGGCGCGCGGGGCCCGTCGTGGCTGCGCGGGGCAGAGCCCTGGTGCGCCGGGGTGCCGCGGGGCCACCCGCCGAGCGGCCGGCAGCGCCCCGCGGCCGTGGCACCCGGCCCGCACGCGGCTCGCGCGGCCGCCCTGCCCCGTGCGCCGGCCCGGGCTCTCCGGAGAGCATCGGCGTGGCAGCGTGCGGAGGAGCTCGCCCGAGCGCGGCACGGAGCCCACCCAGGGCGGGCCCTGAGCTCGCCCAAGCTGGGCATGGAGCTCAGCTGAGGTAGGGCCCTAAGCCTGCCTGAGCTGGGCACAGAGCTCGTCTGAACCAGGCCTGGAGCTCAGCTGAGGTAGGGCCCTAAGCCTGCCTGAGCTGGGCACAGAGCTTGTCTGAACCAGGCCTGGAGCTCAGCCGAGGTAGGGCCCTAAGCCTGCCTGAGCTGGGCACAGAGCTCATCTGAACCAGGGCTGGAGCTCAGCCGAGGTAGGGCCCTAAGCCTGCCTGAGCTGGGCACAGAGCTCGTCTGAGCCAGGCCTGGAGCTCAGCTGAGGTAGGGCCCTAAGCCTGCCTGAGCTGGGCACAGAGCTTGTCTGAACCAGGCCTGGAGCTCAGCCGAGGTAGGGCCCTAAGCCTGCCTGAGCTGAGCACAGAGCTCGCCTGAGCGGGTGCCTGGAGCTCGCCCGAACCGGACCCAGAGCTCACCCAAACTGGGCCTGAGCTCGCCCGAGTGGGCGCGGAGCTCGCGTGAGCGGCGCTGCACTGTGCTGCACTGCTCTGCACTGCTCTGCACTGCGCTGCACTGCTCTGCGCTGCGCTGCGGGCGCCGTCGCTCCTCGAGGCGCGCCGCGGCGCCGGGAGGCAACCTGACACGGGCGCGCTCCCGCCCCGCTCGGCCGCGCGCCGCCGCCCTGACAGTTGTTTGCGGTGACATTTTAGCACAGTTTCCACAAACTGACAGTGACAATGTTGGGTTTCATTTTAACACTGCGCCTTTACCCGCACTGACACTGCAATATGATTGCAGTGACAAGTTGAAGGCTCATACAAAAGAAGTGGGAAACAACATAATTACAAAGCAGTGGCACAGAGCAATAATTCCAAACTTTCCCATCTGCTGTGCTGGGTGTTGTGCTGTTTTTAGTGCTGGTGTCTCAGCTTCAGTGTAACTTCTGGCTTTGGTGCTGTAGCATGGCAGTGGAGTGAGGAGAGATCAACGTCTTTAGGCTATTGTGAGATACACACACACACACACACACATATGTATAGATATATTTGTTTTTTAAGCAACACAAAACAAGCTTCTCTGGGCCCCCCTGGTTTCAGCTGTATTTGTTTACCTGTAGCTGCGCACATAGGTTGGAACGTTACTTTCATGTCCTAATCTTTATCATGATCCTGCTTTTTTTTTTTTTAATGTTCAATTTATTTTTCACAGCTTTCTCCATGTCTCTAACCCTTCCCTATGCCAGCAGTCTCAATTCCTGCAGTTGCGGAGTGGGGCCCGTCCCGCGGGTGGCTGCGCCACGTGGCCGGGTGTCCGCGCGCCGCCGTGCTGAGCGGTGCCGGGGCCGCCGCTCGGGTAAGCGACGCCCCAGCCTGCCGTGGGGGACGGAGGTGAACAGAAACGGCCGGGGGGGGCCTGGGCTTTCCTCTCCTGGTCTTTGTGCGTGTGGTCTGAGTTTGCGCCGAGCGGAAGGAGCAGGAATTTGTTCTAAGATACGGCTGCTACTTGATTGTTTTACAAACATGAGGTGTCAAATCTGAAGCCTGAGTGTTGGAAAAAAAATTACCTGGGAATAGGCTAGACTCCAGGCTCTCGTTGCCATTGCCTTTCCCTAAGGAGGGAGGACTCAAAATAAATATTTTATTTATTTAATTTCCATAGGAATAAAAACTTTGGTCAAATCTCTCTTTTTTTTTTTTCCTCCCCCTTCTTCATCTTCCCCAGTGCGAAGTGCGTATTTAGGTTTGTATTATTCCTCCCACTTGAGATATATTTCAGCAGTGTGGATAACCAAATGGAAAGCAGAACTCGAATTATACCCGGTTTGTGTAAGAAGTATTAATAGTGCGGTGTGCCTTGCTGCATTACTGGCCGTGGGTGTAGCAGAACTGACTCCACTGAGTCACAATGCTCTTCCCTCTCACCAGCCCAGGCACAGACAACACGCCAGCTCCGGATCCTGGAAAGCCTGCTGCTCTGCAGTGATTGTGCCCTCGTCTAAATGCCACGTGATTCAGAGTCAGAAATGCTTTCAGGTCCGAGGGCACCTATTTTTCTGGTTTGTTTTTGAATGCAACTTGTCGCTCGTGACTCAGATTTGATGTTAACCTCTGAATTTATTCTGCTTATGTTTGGGAGAAGACTCTACGGCTCTACTGCCTTCTCTAAGGAGTCTGGAAAATTTTTATTTGCTCCAACTAAATCATAGCACCGCGTTTCAATACAACAGATTTTCATATCTACAGCAGCTGTTGAGTTCCTGTTTTAATACTCGTAATAAAACTGCTTATGTGATTAAGCACTTTTTAATAAAAATCGGAGGGTGTGGGCAGCCTAGATGACTTCTAAGTTATTTATAATTATAGATCATGAGCTTTAATTTGTTAAGGTGTGTGCGTATATATATTCAACAAGAAGATTTTCGTGCACCTTGAACGTGTTATCTGATTTCTTGCACTGCTTTTCTTTGCTATGTGAATGCAATTATCTAGTGCAAGGCTGCTGGAGGAGCATGATTTGTCTGAACAGAAATGCACTCTTTAAATTACTTTGCATATATCAGAGCTTTTGGGGACAACGGGTGTCTCAATATTGTGATGACCCGGTAATATGCCTGTCTTGATAGTGCCTGATAGGTTTTTGGGTGCGTTCCAAATTCAAGGGATTGCTTTGAGATGCAGTTAAATATTTTAACTAAATAAGTGGTGTTCACCGATAGCAGTCATGGAGCAGCAGACAAGCAGGAGATTAATTTGCAAGCGTTTAGCTTGCTGTTATCCCCTGGAAAGAAAGCAGAGCCCCTGCCCGCCCGCGCGTGTGCGGCTGCATTATGCGCACGGGGATGGGGAACGCGGCCGGGCGCTCCTCCAGAGCCTCCTGTTCCTGCCTCCGTCGAGAGCAGCCCGAGCCCCTTGTGGGACACGGGCCGCTGGGGAAGGGTCATGAAGGCCGGCGCGGAGCCGCGTTCCCAAGGCGTCGCTCGAGGGGGGCCCAGAGCCGGCGCGGGACGGGGCTGCGGGAAGGCGCCCGTGGCCGTGGCCGTGACCATGGCCGTGACTGTGACCGTGGCAGTGGCCCTGGCCGGCCGGGGCTCTGGAGCCAGGCTCGGGTTTAACTGGGGCGAGCACCACTGCGTGTGTGTGTGTGTGTGTGTGTGTGTGTTTGACACAACTGCGCTCCCGGCACAGCAGGGATGTGCAGTAGCAAAGCTTCACTTTTTATGCTGAAAAATAGCTAACGTAAACAAAACGTTGCTCCTTAGTACCTGAGCAAACAAAGCGTTCCCTTGGGGCTGCTGTGCTGCTCGCGGCGGCTGGACAGGCACTGCAGAGCAGCAGGCGTTAGCAAGCCGAGGCTTCCGTGGGCACCCTGCTGTGCGCTGGCCCTCGAAGCCCTCCGCCTCCTCCTCCTCTTCCTCCTCCTCCTCCTCCTCCTCCTCCTCCTCAGTGGCACCGCGGCCACAGCCACCCGCCTTCCCCGCGGAGGAGCAGGGCCGGGACGCTCTGGTCATCCCTAGACGTGTGTCAAAGATAGCACAGGATCAACAAAACGCACTTGTCTGCAGTCAGACACGGTGCCGGGCCCCGGAGCGGCGTTTTGTGCAGGTCGGGAGTCTTGCAGACAGGGAAGATCTGCGGGCCCAGTCTGTTAAATTACAGCTCGCTACGTGTTGCATGTAGCTGTGTAAAAACACAGATAAAAATGTTTATGAAAACTGACATTTGAACATACAATGCTAGAAACTGTTGTGATACTTTGCTTTGGCAGGCACTGCTGACAAAGATGCTTGGGGTTTCAGACAACTATCTGCTTACGTTGCTTTGTGTTTTCCTTAGTGTTGTAGGCCACTATTAATAGAAAAACTTCTTTGCATACTTTTAGGCAGGAATTAGATAAAAGTGAAAGATGGCAGGAAAGAGCCACTGTGCCGAATATGCTAGAAGCAGCAGAGTGCATTATTCCAATTAACCCTGTGGTTTTCAAACAACTCTACTAAATCAGTCACAAACAAATTTCTACAGTCTGTGGGCTTTGTTGCCACTACTGGCTGTGTTTCAGCATAGATAAAAATAAAATTGAATGTACACTATGTGCGCTCTGTGGGAGGATTCTGCTAGTGCCAGCGGAAGCATTGTCTGTTGATCTTTGAAGAAATACAACATTTGTTACGAAGGAATGGAAATAGAATTTTCCTAAATTACAAAAAAAAAAGAGAAGAAATTATAAACCAAATGGCATCACTGTTGGTCTAGAAATGATTTAGAACGCACTCAGACAAAATGTCTTCACGCACTAAATGTCTTCACCAGCCTCTTAAGAATAAAGTGGCTCTTTTCCCCAAGAGGATGCCCTGTCACTTCAATGAGAGCAGTTAGGCCTGCGCTTCGTTGACAGCAAAGTCAACTACCCTTAATGAAAATGAAGTGATCGCATCATTGTTACCCTGCGATGAGCAGGTGACAACAGCAAATAATGACAGGGCGACTGTTGCGGGTTTGCCTGCCATAAGTAGCTTAAAGGATTTGGTCATCCTCTTGCTTTCCAGTTAGGGTGCCTCCACTGGCTTACTGATGTGTGCTTAAAAAGAAAAAAAGCCCAATTTCTTTAACGTAGTCATTCCCCCAAAACGTCTGGAACAAAGTGGGGGTGAACTAGCAGGGTTGCCCTGAGAGCGGGGGGCTGCTTGTTTTGTTTGGCTTTGAAGCACTGAGGTGCTTTAAAGTGACGCGAAGGACGGAGGGTGCAGACCTGTCTGCAGCAGATAATCCAGAACCCGCTCTGGAAGGCCTGGCTGCCTCGCCACGTACCGCACCGCTCTGCCTCGTGTATTCTGGGATGTGCGGACGACAACAGCGGGACCGGTGTCAGGAAAGCCTGATGTGCCTGCTGTGAGGAGGAGCAAGCTGGGTGTTATCTTGGGCTTGGAGGAGCTCGGGTTGCATGAGGACGGTGGTGTTCGACTGGAACCGCGAAACACCTGAAATGCAAAATCCTGGTTTTGCTTCGTCCTTTCATTCCTTAGAGCGATAAGGGTCACCTGAGCACGGAGCACAGACTGCTCCTTCTGAAGCGATCGCTCTGCGGGCCAGTCCTGCCCAGCGCGCCCATAGCCCCGATCCCGTGGTGAGCGCTGGAGCGATGCTGTGTGGAGCGGCCTCGGGCGAGGCGCAGGAAGCGCCCGGAGCCGCCGCCGCCGCGCTCTGCCGGGGCGCGGGCCTTGGAGAAAGCGCGGAAAAGCTGTGCGCGAGCGCGAGAAATTCCCTTGCTGTCGCCCCGGGTTAGCAAAGCGAGGTGTCATTCTGCAGCTGATAGGACGCTCAGCTGAGAGGTCTCTCTCGATCTGGCTCAAACGCAGATCTCTCCAGAGCTCTCCTGCTCATCCTAGGAAAGGCTCCGGGACGCCCCACTGCAGATGATACAGATTATATCAATCCGAAGCCGGTGTTTGCTTGCTTTGCTCTCTCCTTCTCTCTCTCCCTCTTTCTTTTTTCCTCCTGCTTGTGTAGTTAATCAGGAACTCATTATTTCCCACTTTTCTTCCTGCAAACGTAATACATAGGCGTTCAGAATTCCTTTTGGACAGCTGCGAATGGAGTAATAGCAAGCACATCATCATAACGATTGTGTGAAAGAGGTGAGAGTTTTGGAGAACGCATGAAAACGTTAGTTTGAACACAGGGCCTCGAGTGCTGCACTGTGCTGAGCACGTCCCCGGCTCCCTCTGACGTTCCGGGAATTAGGAGTCTCAGCCAAACACTGAGCAGCTCTCAGAGCTTGGGCCCAAGAAGCAATTGTTACTTGTGTGTTTGTTCTTGTTAGAAATTAAGGCTGCTCCTTCATTACTCATTCTGTGGATCAGTTTCTCTGGATTGCTCTCAGCCTAGACAAATAAGCCACAAAACTGGGAAAAGGCAAGCTTGCAAAATTTAAACAAAAAGACTTCCCTCCCACGGACCAAAATTAATATTGGCTGTAGCTGTGACTTGTGTGATGAATCCGCAGTCTGGGTCAGCCTTAGGAAAACTGTTGGTATCGGATACCACCTTATGTATGGATAGCAAGAATAAATTGCTAGAGGATAAAAAGTAGCTGAGGAAACCTCCTCAGGCCTGAGAGGCTTCATTCAGCGCCCGGAAAGGGCTATCCGAGGGTGTCGTTGCTGCCCGCGCCGGCGCCCTCCGTTCCTGCCCGCCGTGGCGCGCGGCTCCGCCGCGGCGTGGGCAGCCGCAGCAACGCACCAGCGGGTCCTTCCTCTCCCGCCCCTGCCTCTCGCCTCGCTCCGGTGCTCTCTTTGCACATGAGACGCTGTACATGCTCCCAGCCCTTCATTAAAATGTTCGGGTTGGAGGTAGAGCTCATAAGGTCATTTTATCCATTGCTCGACGCTCCTGCAGCATGAATGTTGATGCATGTATTTAATGATTTGCCTGCCACTTCTGACAGATGGTTGTTTGGTCTTAGCAGCTTCTGGAGCATCTGCAGCTCTTGGTGACTCCCTGCTCAGTTGTTTCGCTGTTCTTCTCTGCAGTTTATTCCGGGCATTGTTTGGTTAGTTGAGCCAGAGCCACTGCTCCTTCCCCGTCGGTGCTTTATCACGCTACGTTTTTGTACCCTTAGCGCAACTTTTCGGGAGTCGAAGACTGATTGCCGGTGTTGTGGCGGCGGGAGAGCTCGGAGCTCGGGGAGGGGAAGTGGAGCCCGCCAGGCCATTGATCCCATCTTTATAACTTTGCCCTTTTAGCTAGTAACAGATTATTTGCGCCGTGGGTCGAGATGGCACAGACAGGATCGGAAGGACCACGTTTTACATAAATCATTTATACTAAATGTTTGGAACGCTGGCAACATAAATCAACAACAATATCTATTACGAATTCATCACATTATCAGTATTATCTTTGATAGAACCCACCCCAGCGCGTGGGAAGGCGAGCCGTAGCTCGGGAAGTTTAGCCTTTGGAGAATTAATTATTCAGGACACACAGAACCTGGCCATTCCAATGTAGAGTAATTCCTCCTAGCCAGCATCCAGGATCTTAACTTCAGTGGCAATAATAAATAGGAAAGTCTCAGGTGAAGCCAGTATTTTAAAGTAATTAATCATCTTCCCCTCGTGGTCCCTCTGCCTCTCTCTTGGTTTTCTTTAACGAGGGAATTTCGGTAATAAATCTTTAATGATATATGTTAAGAATCCTTCATTAATTCTTGTCTGCTTATTTCTTCTCTTTGATGGTTTTGTGTTGTATGTAGTGGGGGGAAACTGCATACAAAGGAAGCAGCAGCGGGGAGCCCGGCCGGGAGCCGCGCGCCTCCCTGGGGAGGCCTCGTGGCCGTCGCGGTGCCGCGGCCGCCGCAGGGATGTCCTGGCCGCCGCGGGGTGCGCGGGGCGCGCGCTCCCGTCCCGCGCCGGCCCGGGTTGGCGCCAGCCCCTGGCTCCGCGGGCTCCGCGCGGGCAGGTGCGGCAGACGCGTAGCCGCGCAGCGCTCTGTGCGGCCGCGACCATGTATCTTTAAATAAATCTTGCCAGACCTGACCAGCCATCACGTCTATGCAATGTGACAGGGACAGATGTGACAGATCGGTTCTGACACACTTCCATAGCGCGAGCCCGTGGCTGGAGGTGACTCGTGTCCTTCCCCTGCTTGTGTCCCCGCTGCAGGACAGCACAACGACGCACGAATGAACCTCGCCATCGCCCTCACTGCTGCCAGGTACGGCGCTGCCACAGCCAATTACACTGAAGTGCTGCGCTTGCTCAAGAGCACGGACCCGCAGAGCGGCCGGGCGCGCGTGTGCGGCGCGCGCTGCAGGGACGTCCTCACAGGTGCGTGTGCGCGCGGAGCGAGCCGTAGCCTGCCGCCGCGCGCCGAGCCCGCCGCGTGCCCGAGCCTGCTGTGTGCCCTGAGCCCGCTGTGCCCCCAGCCCGCTGTGTGCCCCGAGCCTGCTGTGTGCTCCGAGCCCTCTGCGTGCCCTGAGCCCACCGTGCTCCGAGCCCGCTGTGTCCCCAGTCCGCTGTGTGCCCGAGCCTGCTGTGTGCCCTGAGCCCACTGTGCCCCCAGCCCGCTGTGTGCCCTGAGCCCACTGTGCCCCGAGCCTGCTGTGCCCCCAGCCCGCCGCGTGCCCGAGCCTGCTGTGTGCCCTGAGCCCACTGTGCGCCCCGAGCCCGCTGTGTGCCCGAGCCCGCTGTGTGCCCTGAGCCCGCTGTATGCCCCCAGCCCGCCGCGTGCCCGAGCCTGCTGTGTGCCCTGAGCCCTCTGTGCCCCGAGCCCGCTGTGCCCTGAGCCCGCACACTCGCACCGTGCCTGCTCCACGAGCCCGGCCAGCGAGCCGCTGGCGTGCAGGAGCACGCGGTGCCGAGGAGGAGGAGGAGGAGGAGGGTGGGGAACACAGATGTTTGTAGATCCCAATTAGGTGCCGAGGGAGACGGCCCCGCGGAGCGCAGCGGCATGTCATTAGCATCAATCATCGCTAACTTTTGTCAGCTTCCACTCGGAGCCCTGCGCTTTGGCAGGGCAGCCCGAGCTTTGCATCCAAACCCTTCTGTCAGCAGAGCTGATGTGGTGCACCGCGATGTGCTGCGCGCTGATGGGGCCGTTTACCGAGTTCAGGAGTTGACTGGAACGTCCCTTGTTTGAGAGGCAGATCCCAGCTAAAGAAACTCCTCTCTTGGCCTGCCTCGCGCCCTGCCTCTACGGGTGGCGTGGAATTGTGCTGCAAAGTGTTACATGAAAACACTATAATTTCTAAGAAACAATTCCAGCTGCCCGGCTCAGGCAAACACAGTATAACCTGCAGTAGGTTAAATTCATAGATAGATTAATAATCCCGGGTGTCAGGGAGGAGGAAAACAAATGGTGTGTGTGATTGATGCTGTTTTCTTTCACAGGGCAGGAATTTGATGTCAAAGCCAAATGTGTTATCAATGCTACAGGACCTTTCACAGACTCTGTGCGCAAAATGGATGATCAGGAAGTACCAAACATCTGTCAGCCAAGTGCAGGCGTGCACATTGTCATGCCTGGTTATTACAGGTAACGACACTCAGAGCCTAAACCATTTGTAACAGTCTCTGCTGGTGCCTGTAATAAATAAGGCTGCGGGGACGGGGCTTCTGGTTTTACGGTAGTCTTGAACGCATGCTTTGCTTTCCAAAGAAAGGCTGCTGGCACCGTGCCTATTAGAATAACAATTTTATCTATTCAGAAGCAGCCCAAGTCTTGTAGTCCTTACTTAAAGCTCATGAAGGCAAAACCCTCGCTGAAATGCAAGAGGGTTTAGGCAGAATATCTGCTACTGACTTGCAGAGGGCTCCTATTAGAATAAAGGGTTTTACAGCCGCATGTACTGACTGCCATTATAGCTCCCTTATGACCAAGCACCCTATAAAACCTTCTCGAGAGGTTGCCACCTTCGTGTAATTTTTTTTATTCTATTAAATGTCAAACTTCATATAATGACTATCTGCCATTAAGTTTTGCCACTGAAATGGTGCTATATTATAGCTCTAGTCATAATAAACACGAATATAGCATTTACACAATATAGAAAATAGTTCAAAAGAACATAATTTAACAAAATCCTGACGTTGAAGGAATGCATCCTGAAACATCTAATACAGATGTTGGGAGAAATACTGTTTCATTGAGGGAAACAATTACAGAGAAATATAAACAACATGGACAAAATATAGGGAGATTCCTGATATTGTAGCAGGATTTTCTTGTGAGCTAGAGCAACTTCTGTGTAAATTTCATTAAACTAGTCGAAGTCAGTATTGCATTTGTTCACATCAGAGTTCTTTACTGTAAATGCTG
Organism: Tinamus guttatus; assembly: GCF_059628265.1. Classification (NCBI taxonomy): domain Eukaryota; kingdom Metazoa; phylum Chordata; class Aves; order Tinamiformes; family Tinamidae; genus Tinamus; species Tinamus guttatus. Next base: position 427,996 of record NW_028288607.1, read on the forward strand.
CCATAGTCCTCAAATAACTTGTGGTTCTATTTCTTTGGAGGTAGCCAAATCAAATGAGCAAATTAGGTATCTTCTTGTTGTGGCCATTTGTGAAGAAGCCACATTCGGCTCTACACCAAGAGAATATGTAATTGTGCAAGGAGACATTCCAAAACTTTGAATTGCCTGTGTAGAGTCAGGGAGAAGGTGGCTTGATACGCATGATAGCTCTGATTTATGTATTGTGTAATACCCTAATAATTTTAATTGGAAATCTGGAGAATTCTTGTTCTCCTTGTTCCCCAGTGTATGTCAGCATGTGGGCATTACTTTTCTTGGAAAATAGTATCTGCCCACGTACTGCCTCCACAGTGCTGCTGATCATATAAAACCGCCCTGAACCTCCTCTAGGTAGGATAGCTAAACCAAGGAACTGTGCTAAATAAAAAATACTTGTGGCATTTAATCTCAATTGCATCAAGTGTCTGCTCCTGGTGCCAAGTGAATACTCCCTAATGAGTAAGATTGTTGTTTCCTTGCATCTTCTTGTCTGGGTGATAGCTGTTCTGTAGAATCTTGGCCTGAGCTCACAAAGTGAAAGCTTTATAATCATAATCATTTATAACAAGCAGGTAGGTATTTTTATGTCTAAACATAATTAAGAATTTGTAAAATAATGTTAACAATGCGTTTATTTCCCACAGGATTTCTACCTTTTTATGTTCTTCATTAATAGTCTCAGTATCACTCTTCTCATTAATTCTATTTTTAGTGTATGCATATCTATTCTAGTAGCTGCAGTAGGTCTCTCTCACTCCTTGCCACTTAAGTATTTCATACTAAACGCGCTTCATAATTTTTCCTGACAAAATGAGAAAGGGAGGATTTCAGCTACCTCTGTTCACTTTCTGCCTAAAACGTGTCTATGTATGCAATACTTTTTAAATTCTTCTGACAGACTTCAGATCTTTTCAGCCTTTCTGGAATTTTAGTATCCGCTGTGCATTTCAAGTTAATAACACTGTTAGAGTTGAATTTGTATGGTAAACCTTCTTGAAGCAGTCTTGAAAGTCATCTATTCCCTGTTCAATGCATTTGTGGTGCCTCGGTGAAATGCTTCAGCTGAAGTCTTGCACGTCTGTTCTGCTGTCTGTAAAATGTCATACTCTAATGTCTGCCACGTCCTGACTTCAAGCTTGACAGTTCTGATCTGTTCTCCTGTTAAATCTTTCTATTTAATCTTGCAGCCACGCTGTGTGTGCACACGTGTTTGTGCGCATGTGTAGATATGAGACCATAACATCTCTTCTGTTTTCAAGTTTCTTTCCTCGTTTATCATATATTCTATGTGTATTTTCTAGTTTAAGCATACTTAAATGTAGACATTATACTCCAAACAAATCCAATTGTTTTGGAGCATCTCTTAGATGCTTTACAGTAGCTTTGTCATTAAGCTGGCAAAGGGCTAAGTTTCTTGTTTGTTCCGCGGACATCCCTTCAGACCTGTCGCGCTCTCAGGCGGTTGTGTTGACCCCGTAGTTTCTAGGGGAGGACGTGGCTTTGCCCTTGGCGCTGAAGCCTGCAACCCAAACTTGTACTTCGGCCTGCGCTGGCACCCGCTCCCCAGCGCGGGGACCGCTGTCCGTGCGTGCTGGAAGCGCGGGCCGTTCGCGGGTTCCCGCTCCGCGCTGCTGCGGCAGCCGGACCCGCGGGCAGACGCGCTGCTGCTGCGGAGGAGGCGCCGCCGGGCTCGTCCCGGGGCTCCTCGGGCGCCGCGCGGCGCCGGGGATGGAGCGGGAGCTTCCCGGGTGAAGCGCCGTCCTCGGCGCGGGGGACACCGCTTCATCCCTCCTCAGCATTTCGCTGTCATCCCATGTGGAAACGTTTCCTTACGTAGGAGAAAGTTGCCTTCCAGTTTCTACTTGTTTCTTTCTCATGTTTTAACCATTTTTACCTAAATTGCATTTTAAAATTTTATCCAAACTTTCGACATAGTATCTGTTCTGAAGTTTTCTGACTATTCTGATATTGTATATTAAATCTCTAGTTTCTTCTGTCTCTAAATCAATAGCTTTTTCATTTTAGAAAGTAATCATTTGTCTGACGTGATTTACCTTTCACAAATCTGTGTTGACTTCCCCTATTAAATTGTACTTCTCCAACTGTGTGTTTAAGCTGTCTACAAATATCATCTAAAAAATATTCTAATATACATGCTATATATGAAATTTTCAGCTTCTCTTCTAGCCTTTCCAGATATTGAAAACTTATCTCTAGTAATCAGTTTAGACTTCCTAAAAAATGAAATAATGACTGATTCTGCTTGTAGCTGTCTTAAACAGGTAATCCATATCCAACCAGTTCTCTGTCTGCCTTCAGCTTACAGTGTTAGTTACTGAAGTCCGTTGAATTATTTCCCTCTGGTGGTTCTTATTAGAGTCTAAAAATATCCCTCCTATCATGACCGTTATCAGAAATAGATGCAGAACCTGAGGATGGCGAAGCAGACTGCAAATGTTTTTCAGGAACCAGGAGTCCTTATAAATGAAAGTCAGTGTCTTTTCTTTTAAGTAAAAGTGAATGAGCAAATGGGTATAAAAGCTCTTTACTCAGCTCGGGTTCTTAGAGAAGCCCTTCTTCCCCCTAAAATATAAGTAAAGTTATTTAAATAAGAAAATTTTGTTTTCCTTTGCGCATGCAAACTTTTTAAAGTTATAACAGAAAAATGTTGACATATGAGTTAAAATTCCTTATACAGAGAACTGCTGTCTTTATTTTTCACCCTACTGAGTCTCTGTCTCTTGCTCTTTATTTTTCCCCCCTAATAACGCCATGCATTTCAGTACAGCAATGCCGTAACGAGAGCTGCAGTGTTCAGAATATGCTCCTGAATACGGACCCGAATCCCTTGGGAGAGTGCGGCCTGTGGCTGCTCTGCCTGCTCCAGTGGCAGGTGGCTGGCAAACCACGTCCTAGGGGTTTTCATGGACTGAGAGCACTCATGACTTTAATCTTGCAGTTCTCCTGTTTTTTTCCTTTTTTCCTTATTACTAGTACTTAGATCTAGCTCACAAACCTTTGCCTTCCGTGCATGAAGGTTGTTGTAAATGCCTGTAAATGCAGGGGGTTTCTGTGTCTGCATTTCTTTGCCCTCTGTAGGGGAGGCAGGTAAGTGATAACCCAGGTTACCAGGACTTGGTCTTAACTGAGTCTCCTCATTTACTTGGACTCGTGTTTATGCATGTACATATATGCCCATGTCGAAACTGAAGTAGAGATCTTAAGTCTTCCATTCTAACATGCACTTTTTTGGCCTTATTTTTCCTTCATACTGTAATAATGTCTTCCAGTTAATGCTGATTTTAAAATTAGATTTTTGTATTTAAATCCGTGTGACCAAGACTTGCAAGAGTGAATGGAGATGTGAGATGCCAGAGGCCTGCTGATCTAAGGAAGAGGCCTGCAAGCCTCTTCCAGTAATATCTGTGATATTAATGGAATAAATGGCAGTAGTATATGAGAATTGCATTAAAGTGTCTTGTTTCTCAAAACTTTTGGAAATACCTTAAAACTGTGTCATCACGACTTACAAAATAATAACTGATCGCTTCTTAATCTTTTGGCCTCAGAACAAACAATAATATTCGAGTACTTTCTTGGGGCGGGAGGTGCGTAAGAGGAGGCTCCTCGCGCTGCCGCTGGGGCTGCCTCACTTGCTTTGCGTGTGTCTGCTCTCCCTTCCAGCCCTGATAACATGGGGCTGCTCGACCCAGCCACCAGCGACGGCAGAGTGATCTTCTTCCTGCCCTGGGAGAAGATGACAATAGCAGGGACCACGGACAGCCCCACGGACGTCACTTCCCATCCGATACCGACGGAAGAGGACGTGAACTTCATTCTGAGCGAAGTGCGCAACTACCTGAACTGCGACGTGGAAGGTAGCGGCCGCGCGCTGCACGCGGGGATGTGCGGGCCGACGCGCCGGGTGACCGTGCCGCTTGTGTGCCTGGGGCTTGCTAGCACAGCGGGGACGTAAGTGTCACCTGCAGCTGTGCCTCGGGGCTGCGAAAGGAGGCTTTGCAGGATGCACCTGCACTTCTTGCACTGCTTAAGTGGAGATCAGCCGGTGTCAGAACATTCAGATTTCTTAGACTTTCAGCTAGCTGGCATTAATTGTCTAGGCTGCACAGGCCGCATCTCCTGGTCTTCCTGGGTTGCAAATGGCACTTTTCTGGCAGTGGGACAGTTGAACCATACATTAACATAGGTACATCAAATCATTCACTTATTCCTCTTGAAAAGGAGTTGTTTCGACTTTTCCAATTCTTTGTTCCTATTTTTTTTCCAAGTACTTCACCCTTACCAGTTCCTTTCCTTGAGCTGGTAAATGTCCCATAGTGTCAGTTTTCTGTTGCAGAAGGCAGTATAATGGGCAGAAAGGAAATTTATAAATCTGGCTCTTCCCCTCAACGGCTGACCCTGGAAGAGCAGCTCATTTGTTGCAAGGCACTGGCCTGTTTGGGCCCAGGATTCTGGTGTAAGGCTGAGACCTCGTCTCTCCTGGCTGTGTCTTTGAGCCAGCCAGTTTCCATCACAGTGAGGTTTTTAAATGGTTCTGTGAAAGCTCTTGTGCTCCTAGATTTCTCTTGTAGTAGGAGCATTAAAATAAATCCGAAAGCACTCTTCTTGTCAGAGACACTAGAGCATCCTTTACCCGGGGTCTAGGAAGCTTGCTCTTCAGAGCTCGCAGATAACTCTGTTACTTGTTTCTGCTTCCCCAAAGTGGGTAAGTGATGGCTCTACTCGTATAAAGCTAGATAAAGTCTTTACCAAATGTGCCATTAGGTTTCTGACGCAGAGGTCCGAGGGGCCGGGCCGGTGCCTCAGCGCGAGCGAGGTGGCAGCTCGGAGGTGTTCTGCAGCGGCGCGTTCTGGAGAGCTCCGTGCTCTAGACGGAAGCCTACCTAGGTGCACGCTGTTTTTCACACATGCAATTAGCAGTGTTTATAGATTGCCTGTTATTGAATTAACAACTGTGCTGGCCATATCAACTCACTGCAGACCTGCCTTTTTGCTGCCAGAGACAGTGCCAGGGTTATCAACTTACACAGGCTTGGATATGTTCCAACTGTTTAATTATAGTGTCACGCATGCTGCTTTTTCTAGTTTCATTAGTTTATAAACGTAATATGGTATCTTATTTCTGTGATTAACACTTCATTTTGGCAGGTTAAACATGCTGGCAGAGCACCATTGATTTCTGAAATCTATTTTGTGTTCTTTGGGGGATATTTTTACACCCTATTATTGATTTTTCATTATCAGTTATTTGAAAGTTATAGTAAAAATGTTCCAAAGGCTTCACTACAAAGCAAATTGGTCAATTTTTCTATTGTAAATTTAATAAGCGGCAAAATTAAGTTCATTAAATTCTCTATTGGTCCCATGTTTTATTGAAAATGAATAAATAAATGCCGGCTTTCAGAAGCCGGGGTATCTTCCTTCAGCCGTTAAGGGCTTTTCGGTGCTGTGTTTCGGGCTCCTCGATGCGCTCCGAGGTTGCTGCTCTGCTGGCTGCAGAGGCAGGCGGCGCGCGGAGCCGCCCGGCGCCGGGACAGGGCCGCGCGAGGCAGCGCAGGCCCCGGCGGCCTCGGGAGCGCGCGGCCGAGCCCGGGGGAGGCCCTGGGTAAAGACGCGTTGTGAAATCCACAAAAACAGTCACTGTTTTACAGACAACCGTGGGGTCCTTAAAGCACGATGTGATGCTCTCGCAGAACAACCCCTGTCTGCGGTTCCCAAATTCGGTGTCGTGGCTGCGCGGTCAGCGAGAGCTGGCGAGGAGGAGCTGTGGTGCTTGGGTGGCCGTTGCTTGGGGTCGGGGACTTTGGGCCTGTGTGGGTTGCTGCTGTTTTGGATGATGTTGTTTTGTTTTGTTTTGTTTTGTTTTAGTTGAGCAAAGTCAGGAGTTTAGCCTCATAGTGAATCAGTTCCCTGTTGGATTTTTACCCACCTTAAAAAATGAACCTCTTTGTGACGGGTCTGTTTTTGGGTAGAGAAAAGACATTTTCGGTGTTTATAGGTCATCTCTCTGGTTTCGACAGTGAGAAGAGGAGACGTGCTGGCAGCATGGAGTGGCATCCGTCCTCTGGTCACGGACCCCAACTCCAAAGACACTCAGTCAATATGCCGCAACCACATTGTCACCGTCAGTGACAGTGGCCTTATCACAATAGCAGGTACGGGAGGTTCATTGTAAATAAAGCTTTGCTGGGCTTCCCCACGGAATTTTCCTCACAACTTTAATGTACTTACAGGATACTGCTTGGCATACCTGTATTTAATAGTGGTCTGTGACTCATTTCTTAGAATAAGCTTAATAAGATTGATGAGATATATAGGGTGTGAAGCTGGCATGTGCTATATGTATATACACACACAAAGGTATGTATGTATATATGCATATTTCTCTCAATTTCATCCCAAAAAACAAATAAATGTGTTGCTCACAGGTGGGAAGTGGACAACGTACCGCGCCATGGCGCAGGAGACCATTGACACTGCTATCCAGACTCACGGGCTCAAGGCCGGTTCCAGCAGGACGGTTGGGCTGCAGCTGGAGGGGGCTCAGGACTGGAGTCCCACTCTCTACATTAGGTTGGTCCAGGATTACGGGCTTGAAAGCGAGGTGAGTCCCTAGGCTTTCTGTCTGTGCCCACCTGTTTCTGTGTTGGAGGGTCCTGCTTTGCTCATTTAACCTGCTACTGGCCTGACTTGTATTAAGGGCTGTTAAGTCAGATGAGACCTGGCCAGGGTAAGGCTGGTTTTAGAGGAAGTAAGTTCTGGTAATTAATCTTTTCTCATAGACATATGCCATTTTTTCATTCTCCTCTTCATAATCTTAAAATTGGTTCCAACTTTTAAGTGCATGTGACAAGCCAGAGTTTCTTGCCCTTCAAGTCAACAAAAGGTCCACCTTGGATGTGATCACCGTGTAGCAGGAACGAGCTGAAGCATCATCAGTCACCGCTACATTGATACATGTGTAGTAGTGTTAATGCTGGTCTAAGCATTCACAACACAAGTAGTTTCCTCCCACACAATCAAAACCTAATACCCTCCTCACCCTATTTGTTATCTTCGATGGGAGAATTGACATAAAAAAACCTTACATATATTTGTTGTGCTTTTGAAAGAGTGCTGCATTTGCTTTCATTTCCATAGGTGGCTCAGCATCTGGCTTCTACATATGGTGACAAGGCTTTTGAGGTGGCAAAAAGAGCCCAAGTTACAGGAAAGAGATGGCCTATTGTTGGGAAGCGTCTCGTATCTGAATTTCCTTATATTGAAGCTGAGGTATGTGGAAAAGCTACATAATCCTCTTTGCTTTTTTGAAAAGAAGCAGATCTGAGATTAGTCTGTCTGTCTGTAAAGCATCTTCATAAGTACTTTCTTTCGAGATCTGATTCTGGGATGTTAAAAAAAAAAGTAACATTTTGTAAAATTTGAAATAAGATTGATTTTTTATCCTGCATATATAGCCATCTTTGATCCCAGGTGTGATTTTCAAAATGTTCTAGGAAAAGGGGGGATTGTCTAATGTTTTTCTTAGTACATAGAGTGGGATCTAGTTACACTTTTTCTTAGTTTATTCTGTTCTCTGGGGCCAGTGATGCAATTTGTGATGCTGAAAATCATTCCCAGGCAATGTTCCTGTTTACTTTTTCATCCCATTCGCCAATGCCTTCTGTTGTTTTTGCCTTCCTTTGAAATAGCTCATTACAGTGCTCAGCCATTAAAAATAAATGAATAAAATCTTGGTTTTTAACCTCCCTTCCTGTTCTAGGTCGTGTATGGTGTGAAAGAGTATGCCCGCACGGCCGTGGATATGATCTCCCGCCGCACGCGCTTGGCCTTCCTGAATGTGCAGGCTGCTGAGGAAGCTTTGCCAAGAATTGTAGATATCATGGGGAAGGAACTTAACTGGAATGAGCAGAAAAAAAAGGTACAAAGGGCGTTTTTCATCTGAAACTGTTTTGTTTCTTTTAAGTAGTTTCCATGTTAACAATCTAAATCAGTTGAATGGAAAACTTCAGATGATGCTTTCTTCCTGCGACAGTAAATCCCGTGGTGTATTTCAGTATGAAAGACTTGATCAAAGTAGCTGTCAGCTGAGCTTGTGTTGGCTGGAGGTGGAGGGGAAAAGTGAAGATCTGTATCCTGCTGCTAAAAAAAAAAAAAAAAGGAAAGCAAATTTGCCATAATTATCCTATTCCTAGACAGATTTTCTTTTTTTGCAGTGATGCTTCTCAACAGGACAATCTCGGCAGGCACATTTTTGTGTGTCATTTTTTCCCTTTGCGTGCATGTCCTGTGTGAGTGACGCCGCAGTTCTGCTCAGCTCTACGGAGTGGGACTCATCGTGTTTTTGCGGAGGTGCTGGTAGTGTGGGCAGCTGTATCTGAGCTAACCGCTGTCCACACAGCTGGGCCAGGAGACTTGTCCTGAATGCAAGCCCTCATCTGCTGTGAGGCACTGAGTTGCATCCCGCATCTGCGCTCTCGTTTAGATCCCCGTTTACTAAAATTAATCCTACCACTTCTGACCACACAAGTTGCCGAGGGCCCTTTCCTCCTGCTTTTATGACCCAAGAAAGCACAGCCAGTGCCGTACCCACGCGGGCCGTGCGGGCCGGAAGGGCTTTGGCTGTGTCGAAGCAGACAGGAGCCGTCCCTGCTCCGCGGGACGCGGCGGATCCCCGCGGAGCCTCGGGAAGGGCCTGGCAGGCGCATGGGCTGCGCACCGGGTGCTGGTGCTTCTGTAGCCGCGCTCGCGCCATCGCCAAGGGCCACGTTTTCCATCCCAGTCTTTTTTTTTTTTTTACTTCTTTTTTAAATTACAGCTGGAGCTACAAGGCACTTCCATGCATATTCATAATGTGTTTCTTAGTTTGGGTCTGATAAGACCATTAACTTTAAAGTCCCAAACAAACAAACAAGAAACACTTAAAGCTAGTTGCATGCTTGTAATGAAACGTGAGGTTGTCCTGTGTAGCTTAGGTGGTGTCCTGATGTGCCTTAAAGAACCAGGCTCTTGCTGGGTAAGGTCCTCGGCTCCAAGTGTGCTCTAGATATTGTACATGCCTAGGGATTTCTTACAGTTAGTGCAGCCGTTACTCAGCACACAGGTATTTACTTGTAACCTGCCGTCGGAGCTTTCATGCTGGTGACTTTTGTGACAGATGCTTGTGCCACTCTTGGAACCATGTTTGAGGGACCTAAATCTATACAAATCTGTGTGCTCTCCTGTATGTTATCATTTTTTTAATAGTGGCCACAGAAGAGCTTGGCCCACGCTTTCAGGATTCAGTAACTTATTTATTCACTAATTCAGTAACTTGATTTTACTACCAAACCATTTAAAACATCAAGAACCCGCTTAGTGTTGATCCTCCTGATTTTTGCTGATTTAGGTAGTTAGGTGAAGCACAGTGCTAAGTTACCAACTGTGAATCAAATTCCCAGGTGTGGTTCTCCTGGCATGGGTGCAAACAGCATGTGTGGCTGAAGATGTGATCCTGGGAGTGTTGACACAGTCCGTGTGTCCTTATGCAATTACCAAGTCAATAAAGACTTGTACTTCTTTTGTTCAAGGCTAAAAATGCCTAAGCTTCTGCAACTTGTTTTTTAAGAGACTTTTTAGCTATCATCTGCTTAATTTTTGGACATTATAAATTCTAGTTAAGTGTAAGGAGCTAACAAAATACTACATTGGAAATCATGATGTAAACTTGTATTTCTCAGAAACAGAGAGTTTTTCTTTTCTGGTGTAGGAAGAACTGGAAGCTGCTAAGAAGTTTCTGTATTATGAAATGGGCTACAAAGTAAAATCTGATCAGTTAACAGACAGATCTGAAATCACTCTAGTGCCTTCAGATATTGAAAGGTAGGTAAAGCAGTAGACTTGCCTGGGCTGTTAGGAATTAATCCCTGTCACACTTTGAGTGCAGTTTTTCACACTGATAATCCTTGCAGATACAAGAAGCGATTTCACATGTTTGACAAGGAGAAGAAAGGGTTTATTACTATAGTGGATGTCCAGCGTGTCTTGGAGGTAACATTTTCTTATTTTATTTTCCTTTTCAAAGCTCTTAGCTATGTTGTAGGTGGGGCATAAATAGTGAGGGTTAATGCTGTGGCATTCTCCTGCGTTTTTTTTTGTCTAGAGCATCAGCGTTCAGATCGATGAAAACACCCTTCACGACATCCTGAACGAGGTGGACCTCAACAAGAACGGGCAGGTGGAGCTCAACGAGTTTCTGCAGGTAGGTGCTTCCTTGCGCGGGAGCTGTGGCTTTAGTGACCAGAGCGTGGGCATTTATTGCTTTATCTCCCCTTCTGCCCCCATCTGTGGAGGGTGGGTTGGAGATGAGGGGAGCAACACTTGGGTGCTGCTGTGGTTTTAGTGCTATTTGCCAGGTCTCGAGACAAAGGTGCTTGATAACAACCACCCCCAGCCACTTTGAACCACAACTTTCCTGTGCAGACATTGATCTTGTGAGACCCAAAGAATAGGCACTAGGTGGAGAATGTACCTGAATTTGACTGTCTAAAATAGCAATGCTGTTTAAATCAAGTCAGACTGAGACAGTTGCCCGATGAAAGTTGTATTGCAGTTATGTACAGTGACCTTGGTGTGAGCCGAGTAAGTGGGTAAAATATTCAGGGGAGTTTAGTAATACTAGAGAATGAGGAAATGCAAGTTTGTTGTTGAAGCAGATCTAGTCCATATCATCCTGTTTAATTTCTGAATTAACTTGGGGTACCTCAGCGTGTGTAAAAGAGTACCTTAGCAAGCAAGCATCTGCTGTTTGCAAGGCTTTAAAACAAGAGATTGGAAGGTGCCCCTGAAGCGTTCGTTTGCTCCGCGCCCCTGGCACGGGCAGTTGCTGCCAGCCAGTCTGGTCTCTGTGCAGCCTTTGCTGGTCAGGCATTTCAAGGGACTGCCATGCGCTCTGCACGGTGGCAATGATGAATGCCGAACATGAGATAAATTAATGCTGGGGATTTTGGTCAATGTCAGCCCTTTCTTCACTGTGTCAAGTTAAACAAACAAGATCAAGGCAGAGGAAATGGTAATTGTCTCTCTCGAGATGAGCTGCAGATAAGAGCATTGTTGAATCTAAATGCAGAAAATTTTCACAGGTTGTGTCCAGCATTACAAAAAAGGAGTATTTATTTGCCTAAAATGCAGTGGTTTAGCTGTGGGAGTAAAATGCATTTAAGAAAAAAAAAAAGAGGAGGGGGAGGGCAAGAGAGGAAAAAAGCGGCTTTGGGAGCTTATGCTTAGGGATTGAAATTAAAAAAAATCACTGGTGGTTTTCTGGCTATTGAGGAAGGTCCCCTCTCACATCACTTTGCATGTGAAAAGTTTAACTGGAAAAAAACTAATGTGTTTAATTTGGTTAAGAATCCATTGTAGTTAAGAATTCGAAACATCTGCAAATTCTGCCTGCTACTTTGGTTTTTTTTTTGCTTGGTTTTGAGCTTTTTTAGTAGGTTTTCGGATTCTTTATTTTACTCTGAATTGTCTCACTGGGGATGAGAGTATTTCTAAAATACAAGTGACAAGTCACTACTTTGCCGTATGCGGTGCTTGCACCTTTTTTTCCCCATTCCGTGGCTCGCGGGCCGAGCTGCCCGGTGCACTCGTGGCGCGTCCTGGCCGGCCGTGCGGCCGCCGGGCCCGGGCTGCGCGCGCTGCGTCCTACCCGTGCGCAGCTTCGTGGGGAGTGCGGCCGTGCAAGGAGCAGGAGGTTGCCATGGAAGGAACAAAATACATTAGATGTTTGTTTAATTTTTTAATGGATCTCTTCAGTCAGTTCCCAATACTTTTGTGTTTGCTTTCTGGAAACTTTCAGGTAATTGCGTTTTCCCGGCAGAACGCTTGTGGAAAGCTGTGTGCAAATATTTGTGGCCGCGGCATTAGCATACGGGAGCGGCGGTGGCTCCATGCGCACGGTGACTCCATGCGCACGGCGGCTCCACGTGCACGGTGGCTCCCCGCGCACACAGTGGCTCCCCGCACACGGCGGCTCCATGCACACGGTGGCTCCCCGCGCACACGGTGGCTCCCCGCGCACGGTGGCTCCGCACACGGGCCCTGCCGCGGCGGGTCCCAGCGCGGGGCTCTGCTCGCTGCCAGCCCGGGTCCTGGCCCAGGGCAGCCCCAGGCCTCGTGTCCTGCCTGACGGAGGAAGCACCCGGCACTCAGGGGCACTCAGAAATGGCCTTTTTTTTCCCTCTCCTTTTTTTTTTTTTGAAGTGCTGATTGCTTTTCATATTAGTCTTTTACAAGCTGGCTGCATGTAATTTCAGGTCTAATGCTCATTTTATCCGTGGGATAAAGAAGAATTTAGCTAAAATCTTAGCACTAGTCTGTGTTCATTAAGGCAGAGCCGAGTCCAGTCTCCAGGACTTAGAGGCAGATTAGTTCCTGCAGCCTGTGAAGGAGTTTGGGTTTGTGAGGGCAGTGCAGTGGGTGCCCCCGGCAGGAGGGGCGCCGGGGGGGTCTCCTGCTCCTGCTCGCAGGCTGGCTCAGGCCCAAGGGCCCTGCCCGGACGGGGTGGCCGTGTTCTCAGCAGAGCCCGGGGCTGTGGCCGCTGCGCCAGCGGGGCCTCCGCAGGGCTCCTGCTGGAGCCTGTCCCATCTCCGTGCCTGGGCAAATCACGCTGGGGCCTTCCTGGAAAACGTGGATGCGCGCGATGAGGGGACGCTGTTCCCTAGGGCAGCGCTTCCTGGCACCAGCGGCCGCCAGGCCGGATGCCAGCGCTGTCCCTGCTCCCTCGCACGGCCTCTGCTTGTGCCCCAGGGCCCTCCTTGCACCGTGCGGGTGGGATGTGGGACACGGGACGCGGGATGGTAGCGGCCGCGCGTCTCGCTCGTGGTGCGCGGGGTCCCGGGAAGGCTGCGCTGCCGCGCGCTCCCGGCCGTGCCCCCGCTAACCGCGAGCTCCGTGTGTCTCCCCAAGCTCATGAGCGCCGTCCAGAAGGGCCGCGTCTCCGGGAGCCGCCTGGCCGTGCTCATGAAGACCGCCGAGGAGAACCTGGGCCAGAGGGTGGTGATCCCCGTGGACCGCAGCGGCGGCGGCCTGTGAGTGCCAGCAGCCACCAGCGCCGGCGCGCGCCCCAGCGCCGAAACACATTCCAGTGCTCCAGTGCCCGGGGCGGCTCGCGCGGCCCCCGTGCAGCCCTTCGCACGCCCGTTGGTGCATTTGTTTTCTTTATTAACGGTTCTCTGTACAGCTCCACCACACCGCTACGTGGCCTTTGGGACTGGGTGAGCCTTAGGCACCGTTTGCTAGCGGGGTTGGAGGACGCGGTCAAGGCGGATTTGCAGCCGCGGGGCGTGCGGACGTGCAGCCTCGCTCGTCGGCTTTCACATCCCCTTCCCCTCTGAGGAAAATGATGCTCGGCGAGCGCATCCCCCCGAACGAGAGCCCTCCGTGGCCTGCTGCCCGCGCGAGCCCGCGCGCTGCAACGCGGCTCCCTCCCGCGAGGGCGAGCGGTGTGGCCGCGGGCCGGCCCGGCCGTGCCGCACGGGAACGCGGGGCCGGGGGGCTGCTCGGGCGCGCGTGCCGGGAGCCGCCCCCCGGGATGGCTGTTGTGCTCCTTGCAGTGCTCTATTTATTTCACTCCTATCGATGCTCGGCTAGACAAAAATCCTAGTGCTGTGAAGCTGGAAAACTACAAGACTAGACAAAATCTTGATTTCTCACCCATAACTTACAATGTTGATGTTAAAAGAGGGTAGGGGGGTGATGACTTTCCTTTCTCCTGTGTTTGTAAAAATGAGCTGCCTTTAATAAATTACGTTGTCTATCAAGTGCTGGTTAATGCTTAAGGTGATACGGAAAATGTGACAGTTTTTGGTAGCACAACAATCTTCATAATTTATTACAAAATTCTCAAATACAAACTGGAACACTGAGGCTTATTTTGTGTCCTGGCAGGTTTTTCTATAAAAATCGAAAGGGCTATTTTTCAGCAGATTATTATAAAGACTGAAAAAGTCCCCCTCATATGAGCAGTTTTCAGGGCCGGTTGCAGTGGCCTCTTGCCTTTCTCTTGTCAAGCTGAGCAGTGTCAGGATCAGATGGAGCGGCGCGGGGTGCCCGGCGCAGGCGCCCGCGGGTGCTCGTCTGTCCCGCCGGGCCAGCAGGCTGCTCGGCAAAGCAGCAGAGCCGTTCGAATGGGCCTTGAATAGAGCAGGGGCCTCGTGTGAAATCTGCACACCGCTGCATTTCTCTCGGTCCGGACACTTAGTAAAATCTTCAGCAAAGGAACAGTCCCTAAGAAGTCTCAGGTAAAAGGTCTTTCAAATGCCTGTGTGAGCTAGGGGGGAGCCTGGGGGTGGGTTCGGTTCGTTTTGTTTTTGTGTGTGTTTGTGGTTTTGTGTGGGTTTTTTTGTTCTTTTTGCTTGTTTGTTTTGTTTTATTCTAATTTGCCTTGCAGTGCAGTGCAGCTATGCCAGGGGGATCTGACTTGCCTCGCTTTGAGTCACGTGCAAGTTGGGCACAGTCCATCTGAGCGAGGCTTTGCACACACTTCACAACGTAAGGATTTATTTTGTGAACAAAAGGGGTTCGTTTCTTGGTCCGGTTAACTTTTCCTTTGGAAACATTTTCCAGTATTTTCAGATAAAGTATCTAAACGTTTGGCACAGCTTCAAAAGGCCTCCGCAAATAGAAGTAAAGAGCACAAACCCAGACTTTACCCGTATTCCTGACCTGGAGGGAAGTGAATGCACCATGCACGGGTTATTTAGGTTCAGCGAGCAAGGTGAGGCGGGACGAGTGGTCAGGAGTCTGTTGTTCATAATAACAAAAGAAAACAGTAAAGGTGGAAAAAGAGCTTTCCCAGGCCAGGTAAAGAAAACAATTGTATTTAGTATGGTTTAAAAAAGAGCATTTCTCCTTTGCTCCTCTGTAAATGTCCCTGTCGTACAGGTTTTCCTGCAAAGCCGGGATTTTCTGCTGTGTGCAGGGTGCTGGGGGCCCGCGCGGTCTCCCCGTGCAGCGGTGCATGCCGAGCGCGCTGCCGTGCCCGCTGCACACACTGCCGTGCCCGCTGCACGCGCTGCCGTGGCCGCTGCACGCGGCGCCCTGCAGCTCCGGCTCCTCACGGCCCCTCCGCTCACCGCCAGCCCCGCTCTGCCTGCCGTGTGTGCAGATGCTGTTGAAAACAGTTAAATCCGTATGTGAAAGAAATCCAGAACTGCTTCCTGCGTCCCCCCGCGTTTGCTCTCTGGAAGCTCCTTCCTCTCTGCTTCCCACATGAGCGCGCTGGGAAGCGGGGCGTTTTCAGCCGTGGGACGCGGGGTTCCTGGAGCGTTTCCCGTCGTCCGCCGCCTGCTCGGGGGTGTATGTGTGCGAACTTCCTGCATGTTTCCACATGTGGCACGTGTGTGTGTTCCTGCTCCAGACTGAACTGTTAAATACTGTGTTGGAGGCTTGTCGTTTTTATAACTGTCTTGGTGTTTTATTGCTGCTATTTATTACTTTTGATATACAGAAAGAGCTTGCATGCATTTATAGAGCAATAAGAGCTGTATTTAATGTGCCTTGTTTTTAACTGAATAAGAACTGAGAGCATGAATCAATAAAACTGATTAAAAATGGTGCATTCCCCAGCACCTTGGTGTTACGGTACTTACAGAAATAACTTTGATTAGCCTTGAAAAAAATAAAGGTGCAAAATAGATGCTTTTTTGTTGTTGTTGTTGTTAATAAAATGCAACATGATTTCTTCGGTATGTTGCCATTTCAGCTCAGAGTCCAGCACTTTGCAGTTCAAGGTGAAAACGGGGCGTGCTTGGCATTCCCGGGGCGCTGCTGGACCGGGCAGGAGCTCCCTGCCGCAGCCTCCTGCTAAGATTGCAGCCAGCCCGTTGCGGCTGCTGCTTTTTCCTCCCAACAAAATCCAGGCCGAGTGTTCCTTTGCACACTGATGAATTGGATCATACCTAAAATCAATAGAAATGAATGGAAAAGATTACATAATCCATTTTGATCATTTTACATGTCAAGTTAGTCCGGGGTTGCCATGTGTTGATTAATGTTCTGACAGAAAAAAATGCTATATATTTTCATTGTCAGTAAATCAGTAAAGCTGTTATCAGTTTTAACACAAATTTTATAATCTCCATATTATTTTATAGGTTTTAATTTCCACGCGTAGCAGGGATCCCCCGCGATGGCGGCGGCGCCGTGCTGGGCGCAGGGCTGGCGTCCCCGCCGGCCCTTGGTAGCACCGCTACCTCCGCAGTGTCATTATGAAGATTGTGCATTTCACATGGGCTGGGCTGCCTGAGTAACGTGTCACAAAACATTGCCTGTAACCGTCGCTGTCTCGAGTGTTTTGCAGCACTAAAATCGCCTTGGGGCCTGATCCCAAATTTGTTGCTCGAGACAAGACTCTCATTGACGGGAGCCGGAGCTTTTCCAGCGCGGTATTCCGGGACCGGCTGCCCTTGCTTTGTGCGATTTCTTCCGTGAATGTTAGGAATTCAGATTTATTGCAACTTCTGTTCGCTGCTCGCTGCGGCCTGTTTTAGAAATATGATACGGAATATCATAGCAACATTAATATTTAAGCGCTGATGCTTGAACTGGGCGCTTCTCATGTCAAATACGAACTGATTGCATCTGCTGAAGAGGGAAAACCATCTTCTGCGAGGATGAATCTTTGCTCCTAAATAAGCATTGCTTTATCCCTACCGAAATGAGAGGTCTCTCATGTTTTAAGGTGTGTTCTCCCTCGAGGTTTCGGCCACCGTTGCCTTAATTACGTGCGAGGGTGCGAGTGCGTGCAGCCCGGCGCGCACAGCGCGTGTATGCGGGTCCTGCAACAAGAAGGTTAGAGACTTCATTTCAAAATCAATACCTGCTGCGCTCGGAAGACGCCACGGCTGGGAGCGTTTGCTAGGGTAATCCCTCCTCTTCAGACACTGCAAACAGAGCCCGGGACTAA